>NW_026705617.1:300000-480685 GCF_029867415.1 Vicia villosa | reverse complement strand
TTTGTTTTTATGCTGAGTGCCCTCAAGAAGTTTACGAATCTTATGGAACCTTCTCTATGAGGAGTGTTATTTTGTAATCTTCTGTTTTGTTTTTGGGCTTCGGCCCTCTTCAATTAAACAAAAAAAAGACAAGGTTGTTAAAAAAAAAAAGACAACACAAGTATGTATATTGTTCATGTTAATGTGTTAGTCCTTAAGGGTATGTTTGAATAGATGGAATTGGATGGAATGATATGATTTTGTATGTTAGTGCGTGAGGCATTTGGAATGAGAAGAGAATGAGAAATAGAATGAAAAGTATTGAATTAGGGCTATTATTAAAATTTGTTAATAGAAAGTTGAATTACAATATGTATTTACAATATGTATTTATATACAATTACGTTACTTGAATACTAAGTAACTAACATAACAAATTCTAACCCTAACGAACTTGGGTTTGGGCTATGTAACTTTCTAACTAAGTAACTAACTTGGATTATATCTCTACATACCCCTTTATAATCCAAGTTATCAAACACACTAATCATAGTTTATCTGAACTATTCCTAATTTCTTTCTCAAGGTTAGGAATCTATTGATCTTCAATCCTTTGGTGAAAATTCGGCCAGTTGTGCTTCACTTGAGCAATGCCTCACTTCAAGTTCACCTCGATTTACTTTCTTTCATAAGAAGTGAAATCTAGCTTCGATGTGTTTACTCCTTCCATGCAGAACTAGATTCTTTGCAAGATTTATGATTGACTTATTGTCGAGATCGGCAGCACCAGAGGTTTTTTCACTTCGACCTTCATCTCTTCCAGCACAAATCAGATCCAGATTTCTTGACAAATAGCATAGAATCATGCTATATATTCAGCCTCACACGATGATAATGCCACCATAGGTTGCTTTCTTAAGCACCGTGATATTAGGGCACCAAATACTTAGAAGAATTAACCAGTTGTGCATCTTTGAATAGTAAGTAATCGTAGCTTCTTTAATTTTAGAATCTCGTGGAAGAAGAATTCCATAGTTTATCGATCCTTTTAGGTATCTCAGGATTCTTCTTGAATCCTTCATGTGTGACACGCTCGGTTCACTAATGTATCTACTCATCAATCTGATTGAGAAACCTATATCAGGTCTGTTATTGCATATATACCTCAGAGATCCTATAATTTGTTTGAACAAAGTTACATAGACTTTGTCCTCCTCTCCATGCTTCTCCAGTTTCAAATTTAGTTCGACAGGTGAGGATGCAAGATTCGAATCATCCATCCCGAATCTCTAGAATATCTCTTTGACATACTTCCTTTAATGCAGGACCGTAACTTGCTTGGTAATTTGAAATTCCATGCCTAGGAAATACGACAAGTTTCCCAGATCCGACATTTTGAATTCCTTCATCATCAGCTCTTTGAACTTCGACAAGTTCTTCAAGTTATTTCTAGTTACCATGAAGTCATCGACATATAAGGAGATGATTGTTATATATTATGTCACAACATGAACATAGACACCATACTCAGACCTGCATTTGATGAACCCTAATTCGACTAAGTATGAGTCGATTTTCTTATTTCATGCCTTAGGTTCCTGTTTGAAACTATAGATTGCTTTGTGCAACTTGTACATTTTCCTTGAATCCTCATGTATCACAAACCCATGAGGTTGTGTGACATATACTACTTCATCTAGGGGACCACTCAAAAATGTTGATTTCACATCTAAGTGAAATATCGACCAGCCTTGCTTGCATGCCAAGGCTACCACCAATTTGATAGTCTCAAATCTTGCTATTGGTTCATATACTTCATATTAGTCTAGCCCTACTCTTAGAAGAAATCCTCGAGCTATTAATCTTGTCTTATATCTTGCTATCGATCCTTCAGCATTGGGCTTCAACTTGAACACCCACTTCAATTTGATGGCTTTTGCATGTGCTGGTAGTTTGACTAGCTCACATGTGTTGTTTCTTTCGATCGCTTGTAACTCTTTAACCATAACTGACTTTCATTGTTTATTCTTTAAAGCCTCATTTTAGTTAATTGGTTTAGCACATGCAAGTAAAGTGAAATGAACTAATTATCCATTTGATGTGACGTCATCATCACTAGCCACTTCACAATCTTGAAGCCTTGCTAGAAGAAATCTGGTTCTTTGTGGTCTCTGGCTTGTGTTGGCCACACCATCTTCGACTTCGACTGTATATGGAATGTCAACAATTGCTTCGACTTTGATCTCTTAAGTTTCTTCGTCAATGCTATAACTCATTAAGGGCTTGTTAATTTCATCACCAAAATTCCAATGCCATTCATAGTTTTCATCAATCACAATGTCTAGACTCATCATGGTTTTATCGTTGATTAGATTGAATAACATGTATGCTTCAGTTTTATGATATCCTACTAGAATCATTGGTTCACTTTTATCATCAAGCTTCCTTCTTCTCGCATTAGGAACATGCTTGTGGAAAATAGAGCCAAACTTAGATGACTCACTGATGGTCGTTTGCCACTCCATACTTCTTTAGGAACCTTGTTCTTCAGTCTCTTGGTAGGGAACCTGTTCAGAATATAAACAATAGTGGTGATTGCTTGTTTCACTCAATAAGAATTTTATCATATTCTTTTGCTTCAGCATGTATCTCGCCATGTCCAATATGGTCTTGTTTCTTCTTTATGAATTTCTATTATGTTGAGGCGTGTAAGGAGCAGTTACCTCATGATCAATACCATGTTTTGTACACAATTCTTCAAACATCTTTGAAGTATATTTGCCACCTCCATCTGCTTGCAAAACCTTGATCTTCTTTTCATTATGGTTTTCGACAAGCATTTTGAATCTCTTAAAGATTTCCAAGTTCTTCGTCTTTTTGCTTGATCACATAGATCCAAAGCTTTCGACTATACTCATCGACAAATGAGATAAAATATATGTTTCCACCAATGGTATGATCTTCAAACAGGCCACATACATGTGAATGTACTACTTTTAGTATGGAGGAGGATCTCATTGGCATAGTCAAAACAAAAGACTTTCTGGATTGCTTCCCTACTAAGTAACCTTCATAGAGTTTTTCGGACATTACAAGACTTGGTATACCTGTTCCCATATCTTGAATGATCAGTTAATCAAGTGACCTAAATTTTAGATAGTCAAACTTGAAATGCTACAACCAACTATTCTTGTGGCCGACAACTATTTTCAGGTTTTTTTCCTCGGTCGAACTGATCATGGTCTTAAATTTCCTATTCTTCGACAAAGGAGATTTCAAGACCAAATTATTTTGAGTGTCGAACAGTTCAAAGGCTCCAACTTTCATAACCACTAAGAAACATTTTTTGACAAGTTGTTCAACACTTATTTGATTGCACTTCGTTCTAGGTAATAAAGTACATCTTTGATCACAACTTTTGCTCCTTTGAATAACTATGTCGCCAGTACCTTCTACTTGCAACGAGCTATTATCTTTGACCTTGCTCTTATTTGACTCGTTGAAATCTGCTAGCCACACTCTTTAACCAGTCATGTGAGCCTAAATTTGAAAGTCAACTTCCTAAGAGAATTAGGTCAAAACCCTAATTGGTGTACCAGATGAATTTGAAAATTGTTGGCCTTGTGAAGAACATTTGGGTTTGAAAATTGATGAGGGAAATCACTTAAGTATATGAGAAAGCTTGGGTCCCTTTGTGAGCCTCAAAACTCTAATTTTCCCGAGCTCCTTGATCAATCACCTATCTTGGTAAACAGGAAAACACAGTCTTTTTGTGTATTTTTGGTTTGCAAAAGATGCATGAATGACTTTAAATGAAATGAATGATAATAATGATGATCACACTCTTTTGGATTTAATGTAAATGAGGTGGGATCTTAGGGTAAAAAATTAGGGTATGACAAAATACAATAATTCTCACCCAATTTTTTCATTTAACTTTATGTGTGTAATAAAGTTAAAATTTCTATTTTCTATTTCTTTTGCCTTTTCACCCCATTCACTTAATGTTCACCTAAACAAATAAATTCCAAGAAATGTGACAACATGGCATTTGTCAAGAAATGTGACAAATGCCATAGGCACACTAATCTATGTCATGCGCCAGATGAACTCATCCATTTTGTTTCAACACCTTTAGTGGGGTGTGGACATTCTAGGACCTTTTTTCAGAGTTCTTCGCTAGCTAAAGTTCTTGGTCATGGGAGTGGACTACTTTTTGAAATGGATAGAGGCAGGAGTCGTATCCAAGATTACAGTAGAAAAGGTCCATCGCTTTTAGTGGCAAAAGATTATGTGCAGGATAGGTCTCCCAATAATTATTGTTTTAGACAATGGAACTTATTTTATCAGCATTGTCGTGGTCAACTTCTGAGATGACCTGGGAGTACAAGCTTAGTTCATTTCGGTCTTTCATCCACATGCGAACGAGCACGTGGAATCAGCTAATTAAGTAATATTGAAGAGGATCAAGAAGAAGTTGGACGATTTCAAAGGATTTTGGACCGAACAGCTGCAAGAAGTGTTATGGTCATATCACACCATCCCACATTCAACTACCAGTGATATCCCATTTACCTTAGTGTATGGGAGCGGAAGCCATGCTACATGTCGAAATCAACACGTCGTCATGGTGGCGCTCTCAATTTAATGAAGATTAAAATGGGGCAGGATTAAGATGTGTCGATGACCTAATTTAAGAGACCTGGTACATCACCCATATTCGGGAGTTCGATGCTAATTAAAGAGCAGTTAAGAGATATAATTCTAACGTGGTTTGAATAGAAATGTAGAAGGGTGAGTTAGTACTGCAACAAGTCGTCCTCCCCACCTAATAAGGGAAGTTGCAACCTAATTTTGTAGAACTGTATTGCATATATAAGAAATTGACTCACATAGCCTACAAGCTCAAAGAATTGAATGGACTACTCAATCCTAGAAGTTGAAACTCATTTAATATGAGATATTATTATAGTTAATTGGTAAGAGAGTGAGTCGCATATTCATGAAATCCGTTCTAAAAGATTATGTTAGTACGTTTTAGGATTGACACAATTTGGCTAAAACTTGGTTTACTACAAAGATGTTATGGAAGAAGTTCTAACATGTTGCTCATGAAAGATGTTTTTCCAGATGTTGTGACATCCTATACCAGAACATCAGCACAGACTGTTTTATATCTTGACAGGTTTGATTTGATTATGTGATATTTCTTTTGGATATGTCTCAGTATATTTCACAAGTCAAGAAGATTTAATCTTGAACAAGTTTTGTATCTCCAGCTGTATACAAGTTTCTAAAATTGGATGTTAAGACAATTTAAGAAACTTGATATTTTTGTTCTAATATTTAAGGAGATTTATCTACACAATTATGCATTAATCAGCTTGTGGATCAAGAAATATTTGGATGCAGATTTTTGTAGGTGTTTTCAGGTTGGCTGCATTTGTGGTAAAACATACCTGGGTGTTTAATGTCTTGACCAATGTCATGACATGCTTTATATGGTGTTATGCAGAGCGGCATATGTTTAAGCTAATACAGGTTTTGTCAGTGAATGTCATGACCGATGTCATGACATCCATGTTTGACAGCAGGAGCTGTTATGTTTTACTATTATGTTTCCTGATTTCTCTCAATCTATAATTTAGGACATTTTATTTTGTGCTGAACATTTCTCCTAGAAGATTTCGTTAACAACACATTCTGTAATAGCCCGATGACGTGTGAATTTGGTTAACTTGGTTAACCCTAATTTGTTTCTTGGAAAGCCCGAGGCCCAAGAGCTGCATATAAGAAGACTGCAATCTTAATTTGGAACGCAGAGAGATTTGTTAATTATGAAGAACCGTAGTTATGTGTCTATGTGTTTAGTTTCTTGTACTCCAAGCAATTGTCTTTTGATGAATGTATTGGAATAGGTTGTTTTTGTACTTTGTCACTCTAAGCTTTTAAGCACGAGTGTGTGTCTCTTGATTGAAGCTTTTAAGCAAATCAAGGTGTGTTTTTGAAGTGTGTCTTCTCTCTTATTTGATTAATGTCTGTTTGTAATCACTTATGTGATTGAGGGGGAGTGAGTGGTGATACTCAGGTCTAAGATTAGATTGGAATTACATTTGGTAGGTCTTAAGTGAGGAGTTGTAAACGGGGGAGTTTAACTCTGAATTAATACTGCTTATATTGGATTCCCTCCCTGGCTTGGTAGCCCCCAGAGTAGGTATTGTTGTATACCGAACTGGGTGAACAATTTGCTGTGTTCTTTACTATTTTTATGCACTTCTATTTTAAAGTATTATTCTGTGTGATTGTGAATGTCATAACATCCAGTATCATATCGCGTGTGAGTTACTAGAATTTTCAATTGGTATCAGAGCAAGCACCCTGCCTGTTTACATCTGGGTGAGATCTAGGGACAACAAAATTCTGGTATTATGGAGAAGGAATTGTTAGTATTTAGGAATAAATCACCCATTCTGGATGGCTCTAACTATGACTACTGAAAACCTCGTATGGTAGCTGTCATAAAGTCTGTGGACAGCAAGGTGTAACACCCTAAAAATTTTCATTGAAATTAATAGAATTTAATTATATCTTTATTTGAATTTTGGGGTATGTGTGATTTAATTGGTATTACTATTGATGGTTTATTAAATAAATAAATAAAAATATAGAGTTTCTTTTGTATATATATATATATATATTTATATATATATATATATATATATATATATATATATATATATATATATAATAATAATAATAATAATAATAATAGAATATGAGATTTGGTAATTATTTAGAATTAAAAGGCTAAATAATAGAGATTAAAAATAAATAGAGGAATTAGTTTAAATAAAGGAAATATGGCAAACCAATCGTTAGTTGGTTCAGTGGTGATTGGCGCTGAACTTGGTAGGGAGAACTACGGTTCGATCCCTGCAACTGCAATCGGGAAGAGGCTGGAACCACTTGATGCCAGAACTGACCCCCGAACCGGACTAAACCGATGTTGATAAACTAAAAGGAAATAGGGCAAATACCTAGTTTTATAAAAGGGTGAGGGGAAGTTTTAACGAGTTAGGGGAGTAAAAGGAGAAGAGTTGGAGCAAAACCTTAGGAGAAGAAGAACTTACATCACTGAAGAGTTGAAAATTCGACTTAATCAGGTAAGGGAAGATTATTTTATAATGTTGAATTGAATCAATCGCATTTAGTATTTAAGGGGCTCTATTTTCTCAATCTGTCGTGGTGATTTTGTTACGCATATCATACTATCGAGGAGGGGTCTGTTTATATGTTGTTAGCCTAACATAACAATGAATTACTACCTTGAATGAATCATTATTCTCTCAGCAAAGTGGGTAATTGAAATTTCTCTCATGTTATTGTCTTTGTCCTTATTCAATAAATTATATTAAGAAATATATAGATGTCTATGGTGTCAAAATATATCTTTATGGTGTCAAATTAAATTAATAGTATCTAATTTAATTTTCTAATGGCTATGGTGTTAGAGTATATCTTTAGTTTAAGAATTAGTGTGACAGCAAATGGAATAATGCCGCAGATGCTATCGGTAGCGTGAATATCAGCTTAGAGAAAGGTTCTAATTTTTAAATAGCTCACTTTGATGATTAGGTAGTTGGTTACTTAATGATGTTTAGGGAATTTCTACACCATAATTAGCCTCTGTGTAGCTTTTGTTGGGCATTAGATTCTTTTATTTAAATAGATTTCAATAACAATTAGTTATATTTTAGTGATTAATTCTTAGTTCCATGCATTTTAACTTAAATTATTTTAATCTTTCCCTCCAGAAAATGAATATTGGCAATCAGGAATTTTTACTAACACAAATTCATATTCATTTAACATTTTGAATATAAATGGGTTGCCTTTGCTGTGCATTTGTAATCGCTAATGTTTAACTATTTTCATACTCTAATATTAATGTAAAAATGTGGGGAGGAAGGCTGATAGTCTATAAGTGAAACAGAATATAGCATTTTTTGTGTACCATTAACCGCCTAAGTTCTGTGAGAGAAGAGAATAATAGGGAGTAAGAGATTAAACAGGGATCATAGTTGAAGTAATTTGAAACATATGCTTTATATGCGGACTCATAGAATCACCGCTTATATTAAACTTTCCATATTTTTCTTTTACTTTGTTCTTAAAGCCACAAACCCCACATATATTGATTACTTTTGGGGACTGTATTGATGTAATTGATGATTTGAATGTAATTTAATTGATTTTGTGAAATAGTTGACAAACGATGAATAAATGAAAAGGTGTTGATAATGTTAAGAAATATATGTTTCAATCGAAAGGACCGAGGCTGGAATCCTGAATGGAATCACTTTCTTTAAAGTATTTCAAGCACTTTCCAATGCCTTAGAGTTTCGATGCAGGAATACCCAGGATAATTCAGTCTTATCGAGTTTGCGCAAGACCGGCGAAAACTCGAATGCAGCAAAGAACGATCTGAAATTATTTAGAGGATTTTCGGATTTTCTGAATGAGGAATCATCCTTTTATAGGCCATGAAAATATTAGTTTCAAAGGTTCCGACCCTTAATGAAACAATATATTTTCAAAAGATATGACTATTGCACTTACACTGGTTCATGCACCATTTGCATGGTTTCACTTCTGCATGATTTCGTGAACAGTTGCCAACTTTCCGATTCAAAACTCAAATCACGGACACTGAGCAAAATGTAACAACCGGCCGAAGGCCGGAAGCCGCCTCATTAACGCCGCGAATAGCCCGATCGCTCCGATGCGACGTGCCTAAGTGCTCAAGTGCCGTCTACAAGCCACCACTAGCGCCTCTACGCCCACGCCCCCCGGATCCGGAGTTGGAGTCGAAGTCGGAGCCAGTGTCGCCGGTGGCGACACCGGCGAGTGGTTGTAGGATTGGGACAAGTGGCATAATGCTTGGGACCACCACATTTGTCAATGTGGCACTTTATCCTCTTTTGTCCTTTTGTTGAGTTAATGGTATTAACTCTTTATAAAGACTTTGAAAGTGAGTGAATCTTCCAATGTGAAACTTTATTACATGCATTTATTACCATTTACTCACTTTCACCATTTTGTCATTTTAGAACATAACTTATAATTAATTACAACAATCCCCCACTTGTTCTAATAATAAAAAATTCAATTCCAGAATATAGAAGATAAAAGTGTTAATACAGTTAGGTATCTTTCGATTTGAACTTAACCTTAGTAAAGACAACGCAAAGTCTAATCGGAACGTTAGGTAGCTATGCTTTGAACCTTTATCCCATCTGATCAAACTGGCATTGTTATACACACACTTTTAAAGTTTCTTCGCCTACATATCTCGCCTAGCACTATTTATGGCCATGTGCTTTTCCTGTTTTCATGAATTTTTCATGAGAGAAACTCCAACTCTCACTTTGAGACGGCACCATCTCAAAATTCATATAGGTGAAGTTTCATTAATTTATCTTTAGATACATATCCTCGATATAGAACTTCATTAAGAGTTTCTTTAAAACTCAGCCTCAATTATGTAATAGTCAACATTATCACGAAATGTTGCACCAACTTCAAAATCAACGACTTGTTGTTACCCATTGAATCTTAGGTTAAGATGTATTAACTTCAGATTGGGTTGCTATCATTGTCGGAACCCTCATTCGAGGAGTTTTAATCCCATACCTTTCGAGGTAGACTTTACTAAATCTCTGGCCAGTGGTTTAGTAAAAGGATCAACCAAATTGTAGCTTGTTTGTATATATGTCAGTGAAATGATCCCATCCTTTATCATTTTTCTCACGAGAGAGTGTCTAAGACCTATGTGTCTAGAATTTCCATTGTATACTTCACTGATTGCTCTAGCCAGGGTGGCTTGACTATCACAATGTATCAATACTTTTGAAACATTGTCTTTAGCTAATGGAACCTCTAATAAGAGATCCCTCAACCATTCTGCTTCTTGTCCAGCAGATGCAAGAGCCACAAACTCTGATTCCATGGTTGAGAGAGTAATGCATGTTTGTTTCTTGCTCTTCCAAGAAATCGCACCTCCAGCTAATATGAATATCCACCCAGTTGTAGATTTATAATCTCCAACACTTGATATCCAACTTGCGTCGGTATATCCTTCTAGTATGGCAAGAAACTTACCATAATGAAGGCCAATATTTTTAGTCTTTAACAATTATCCAAAAATCCTTGTTATTGCCTTCCAATGTTCATCATTTGGATTGCTAGTAAATCTACTCATCTTTCTAACTCTAAATGCTATGTCTGGTCTAGTACATTGCATTAAGTACATTAGACATCCAATTGCACTTGCATATTCCAATTGTGCCATGGATCTACCATTGTTCTTTTGAAGTTTGACACTAGAATCGAACGGAGTGTTTACTTCCTTAAAGTTAAGGTGTTTGAACTTTTCCAACATTTTTTCAATATAATGTGTTTGATTAAGTTCATAACCCCCACTACTTCGTTTTACTTTGATCCCTAGTATAGTGTCAACTAATCCAAGATCTTTCATCTTGAATGTGGAAGTTAGAAATCCTTTTGTTTCTAAGATTCCATTCATTTCATTGCTAATAATCAACATGTCATCAACATATAGACATAGAAATATTATAGCATTTCCACACACCTTTGTGTACAAGCATTTGTCACAAGAGTTTGAAATGAACCCATTCGAAAGTATGGCAGTGTCAAATTTTTGATGCCATTGTTTTGGTGCCTGTTTTAAACCGTATAAAGATTTGACAAGTTTGCATACCTTTTGTTCATTTCCATGAAGTATGTAGCCTTCTGGTTGCTCCATATAGATTTCCTCATCGAGATCGCCATTTAGGAATGTTGTTTTAACGTCCAATTGATGTACAATAAAGTTGTTCAAGGAAGCTAGTGCAAACAATATTCTAATCGTCGTAGTTTTTTCTACTGGTGAATATGTATCAAAATAATCAATACCTTCTTTTTGTCTGAATCCTTTTGCAACTAGTCTGGCCTTGTAGGTGTTTAATGTACCATTGTTGTGATACTTCTTCCAAAACACCCATTTGCATCTAATGGGTCTTGATCCCTTCGGAAGATAAACTAGTTCCCAAGTATGGTTTGACATCATTGAATCCATTTCATCTTGGATAGCATCCTTCCAAAAAGAAGCGTCTCTAAAAGTCATTGCTTCTTTATATGTTTTAGGATCATCATCAATTTGAAGAATAATAGGAATTTTATGAACATCATTCTTGTTATTTCCTTCAACTAGATAAACGGAAATAAGTTGAGAATCGATTTCATCCGGTCCTAGACCCTTATTTTTACGTGCCCTATTGCTTCTTCTTGGTTCGGGTTGTGTTTCAACAATCCGCGTCGAATCATTGTCACAAGACTCTTTGATCGTGGGATTCTCTGGTTCCTTATTCTTAGTGATAAGATTTTCGAAGAATTCCACATCTCTAGATTCGACAACTACATTAGACTCTAAATTTAAAAGTCTATATGCTTTGCTATTTGGTGCATATCCTATGAAAGCACATATGATCCCTCGAGGACCTAATTTTGTTCTTTTGGGGTCCATATTTTTGTAATATGCTACACACCCCCACACTCTAAAATAATCAATATTTGGTGATCTTCCTTTCCATTTTTCATATGGAGAAATTCCAGTTGTTTTTAATGGAATCATGTTCATTATGTGACATGCGGATAATAATGCTTCACCCCACAAATTAAATGGCAATTCTGAATGCATTAACATAGCATTAATCATTTCTTGATATGTTCTATTTTTTCTTTCGGCCATGCCATTTTGTTGTGGTGTGCGAGGCGCAGAACATTCGTGTATTATGCCATATTCCTCACAATATGCATCAAATTCTGCCGAGAAGTATTCACCGCCTCTATCACTTCTAAGTACTTTATGGTAGTACTTAATTGATTTTCGACTTCCGCTTTATATGTTTTAAAAGCATTAAAGGCATCATCTTTATGCTTTAAGAGGTATACATGTGTGAACCTAGAACAATCATCGATAAACGTTATAAAATAACGATTCCTCCACGGGTCAACATTCCATTGAATTCACACAAGTCAGAGTGCACAAGATCAAGAACATTTGTTTTTCTTTCAACACTTTAGAAAGGTTTCTTAATCATTTTAGACTTAACACATATTTCGCATTTTCCGAAATCATGAATGTTACATGATATCAATCCAGATTTAATTAGTCTATTCATAGTACTAATACCAATATGTGCTAATCTAGAGTGCCATAATGAAATATATTCAAGCATATAAGCAGAATTAGAAATTTCATTAATAATATTGTCGGTAGTAAAAAGTTTGATCATTCCTTCAGCGGAATATCCTTTTCCTACAAATATACCATTACGGGTCAATATTAACTTGCCCGATTCATATACAGATTTAATGCCCGGTTTTCCCAACAAGTCCCCACTAACAAGGTTTCTATTCATGTCGGGAACATGAAGAACATTGACAAGAGTGACTTTCTTTCCAGAGGTGAAGTTGAGTTTGACGGATCCTGTTCCAACGACTCTTGATCGCACTTCATTGCCCATTTGCACTTCCTGTCCATCATTGACTTCGGTATAGGTTTTGAATGCCGCTTTATCATAAGATACATGTACAGTTGCACATGTGTCATACCACCATCCTTGGACTTTTCCTTTGATGGCCATAATTTCGCTTACAGTAGCGATTATGTCGTCATTAACATGAACAACATTAACCTCAGTTTTGGGCTTGTTGTGCCTGCAATCTCAAGCATAATGTCCGGGTTTGCCACATGCGTAACATCCATATTTAGTACCTTTATGTCTGCCAGAGTTTTTGAACCTGTTATATTCTTTCTTTTGACCAAGATGATTTTTTGTGCCATCATATTTTCTCTTTCCCTTTGCAGCAACAGTATTTGCCTTTGCAAATGCAGCGGACTCGGTCTTTTCACGATCCTTCGTTTCTTCCTCGATTCGAAGGTGTTTCTGAAGTTTCTCCAATGAGAAACCCTCAGAACTATGCAGCAATTTCTTTTTGTATCCTTTCCATGAAGGTGGCAATTTTGCTATGATTGCACCGACTTGGAAAGCTTCAGGGACATCAATTTTCACAGCTTTTATTTTGTTCACGAGAACCTATAACTCGTGTACTTGTGCAAGAATAGGCTTGGAATCCAACATTTTAAAATCAAAGTATTTAGATATTAAGAACTTTTTCGTACCTTCTTCTTCGGCCTTAAATTTGAATTCAAGTGCTTTTCATATTTCCTTTGCAGATGCAGTATTAGTGTAGAGATCATAGAGACGATCCACTATAACAAAAATTAGTTTAGGCAGCTGTTGCACCCCAAAATTTACCCACTTATTTATTCCCCAATTGGCCCTCACCTTATATTCATGTGCATACCTCATCTAGGCCATTCATCCATTACATTCATCCATATCATGGTTACTAGTCAGAATTGATAAGAAAAGAGCTTCTGCAGAAGAAATTCCTGATCAAAAATAAGAGAAGATTTGAGGTCTCAATATAGGGCATCATCTCCAATGATATTTTCCTAAAATCAGGGTTTCATCCTCTCCAAGTCGAAGCTCTGATTAAAAAGATACGATCCCCAGGTTCATCAGGATTTCAAAATTAGGGCTTTGACCTAAGTCAACCTTGTTGACTTTTTGGTCAAAATTTAATCAGGAGATGATTTTGAATGTGAAAATATGATTTCCCTGAAGAAATATTCATTGGAGCTTCTTTTTTTGAAAACTGATTGAGAATTGGATCGGAAACGGATTAATCGGGAAATTCGTCTGGAATCGGAAAATCAGGAAAAGCCGACTTTTGGGTCAAAGTCAATTGTTAAATATTGACTTTTGGTGGAAATTCGATCAAAGAAATAAATAAAATCGAGAGTTTGACAAAATTTCCAAAGAAATAAGAAAATTCCAACACTTAGAAATTTTTTGAAGCTTTTGGAATTGGATGAGCAGTCCACTTTGACACTGATTTACACGTGCCAAGATGCTTTATTTCAAGACAAGTTCAACATCAAAGTTGTATATCTCATGGAGATGAACAACTTTTTAGTTGGAAATGTTTTCATTTGAAGCATGGTTTGAGAGCTACAAAGGTGCAAAGTTTGAACAATCACATTTGCTCAAGTCATATTGCTGGGCACAAATCCAGGTCACGCGTGAGCATTTCGTCAAACAGGTGGCGTGCCAAATGTAAAGCTAACTCTAGGGAGGTACAGGCATCATATGGAATCAAGTCTAATACCTTTCTCTTGTATCCCATGTCCTCTTTCATTTCTCTGTCAATATAATGGTTTTTGGTTGCGTCAAGAACCAGATACAAGTCACCAAAGTTATGCCCTGGTCAAGTTATGTGTTGGTATAGGCGTGAGTCAAAAGCCAAGGCACGCGTGCAACGTTTAGTCAAGCACTTGGTGGGAACTTTTCCAGTCCAGTTTTAAGTAATTCTAAGATCCTCTTTTGCCCATATTTGGTATCAATCCACTCATTCCTATGTCCTCTCTCCATTGATACTTTGATTACGACATTTGGTTAAGAGAATGATCAATGGCAAGATCTCAAAGTGATGCCCTCACAAAGGTTTATGTTGACAAAATTACCAAGCCAGAAATGAGTTATAAGCGCACAACATGCATCATCTCTTACTCTCCATGCAGTCAAAAAATATTATTGGCTATGGAACACTCCACCATAATCCCATGCACTCTCACCTCACCATATAAAGACCAAGTTCCCTTACAAATCTCACACACACTTCATTTTTTCTTATTTTTCATTTTCACTTCACTTTCCTCTCATCACCTCTCTCTCTCTCTCTAACCACCTCAACCTCCATAACCGTTTCAACCTTCATCCTCACCCACACACTCTCAAACTCCATCAACGATCATCACTACCACTCCAACCATCACCATTTTCTTCATCATGAGTCAGTTCTTGTATCATCATAATCGCATCAGTCACATTCAAAAGTGAAGCTCCACTCTTCTACGGTTCTAAGTTTATCTCTCAGAAAGCATCCTTATCTGTTTTGAAGGATCGTTGCTCATCGCTATCAAGATTCAGGGGATTGGAAAGCAGCAAGTAGAATTCTCTTTATCATTGGATCAAGATTTTTTTCAGGTACGCTTCTTCATTTTTCTCAGCATAGTAGATGACATGTTAGGGCGTGTAGTGGTATACTTGTTGAATTTTGTGTGCGAAGCTTCGATTCTTGATGTTAGATTCATGTTACATGAAATGGCCGTTGTTTGAATATTTGAATCGCGTATCTGAATGATGTGTGTGATTGTGAACGCGTTGGTGTGTGTTGTGCGTGTTTTAGTGAGATTCTTAGAAGTCAAGGCTTTAAACTTGGCTCCGGTTTGAGAGATAGGGGAACAAGTAAAGGAACGAAGGCCGGATTTGGATTCATCTCGGAATTCCGAGTGGAGTGATGGTAGAGTTCTGATTTTCTGGGCGCATGTGGTGGTGGTCGACGGCGGAGCTCGCTGGAGAAGACGACCGGAGCCCTAGCTCCGGCGTCTGTTTCTGTTTTCTGGCTGTGGCTCAGTTTGCGTATGTGGCGCACTGTGATTGGTTGCTTTCCCAAACTTTTGGCTATTTTTGTTTTACTACAATCATTGGGGACGTGAGGTGTCGATGGGTAATTGGTCCAGCACTTCGTTTTTGTCTTATTCAACTTAAAAATAACTTGACCCATTGATATTGGTCCAGCACTTCGTTTTTATCTTATTCAACTTAAAAATAACTTGACCCATTGATATTGGTCACATGACTTTTATGTCACGTTTTGGAAATATGGTACTAAAGTGGTATTAAATTGAAAAATGGTAAAAAAAAGAAGAGGGTTTTGGGCTTCTGATTGTTTGTTAGCTGGGTTTAATGAATAGTTGCTTGCCATACTCTCATACCGTTACTGCACCCCTATTTCGTTTTTGTTTCTAATTGTAAAGGGAATTTAGGCTTAGCATGCGTGATATCCACACCACCCCTAAATCAGGCCCAAGCGCCATTGTAACTAAGTCTCTGTTCATATGTTAATTGCTAACTCACCCCTGTACAGTTTTGTTAATTGTTTTGTTTTCTTTCTTTAATTTTTGTTTAGTAAATCATTTTCAACTCAAATAAAAAGTAATAAAAATAGTTTTTTTTCTAACCAATTAGAATTTTTAGAATTTTATGGATTTTATCTTAGAACTTAATTGATTTGTTTGCCATTTTTCTTTAATTTTTTTATTGGTGCACATTGAATATAAATACTTAATTTTTTTGTTTTAATTCATAAAAGTAGTTTTAAGCTTGATAAAAAAAATATAAATTGTTTGTGAATATTTTCATTGTTAGTTTAGATTTTAATCCTATCATTTTTGTGAATATTTTTGAATATCATGTGAAATACCCAAAATACCCTCAAGTTGTTAAAGTTGACTTTAGTCAACTTAAGCAACTTTCTTCTTAGCTAAATCCCCCTAGATGTTAGTTTAGTCTTGAATTAGGAATTAGTCTTGTGAATGACAATTAGATTAGAGAATAGGTTAGTTCCCCTTGTTCATTCTTTTTTTCTTTTCAATCTTAAAAAATCTAATAAATATCGACGAGGATCATACCGTTACTATTTTTCGTAGTAGGAAAGAAATGATTGGGGCGTAGGCCCCGGTGTATTTCTTTTCTACTTAGCGGGAGAGAAATGATTGAGGCGTAGGCCTCGGTGTATTTCTTAACCGCTATTTTGAGAAACGACTGGGGTGTAGGCCTCGATGTGCATTCTCTAAATATTCAAAAAAACTCTTTTTTGGTATGATCTAAGTCACAAACAAATTTTCCTTAAAAAACACCCAAACAAAAACATATAAAATGCTTAATAAAGGCTCAGACTTAAAACAAAGTAAGGAAGAGATGCGATGCCTTGTAGTGGGTTTTGTCATCGTGGAATTACAATAAAAGACACAAACCCAAGTTCATTCTACTGCTTAAGAACAAGTTAAGTCCTTTCCAAAAATAGGCGTATAAGTCTCCAAAGGTCGAGCGTCGTGGATTGCGACCTTAACCTCTGTTCAACTAAAAAATACAAAACAAATGGAAACTATTGAGCCGAACTACGGTAGCTCTGATTCCTGGTAAGGGATACGTAGGCATTGGATCGCGGGGCCTAAGCGAGCACACTTGTAAATAATTCCTTCTTTTCCCCAAATTTCTTTTGCATGCATTCACATTTAGGTTTAGACATAGATACACCCTTTAGATAGAAACAAACATATGTGGATACCATCGAGTACGATGGGCGTGAGGGGTGCTAGCACCTTCCCCTTGCGTAACCGACTCCCGTACCCTATTCTCTGGTCGAAAGACCTTGTTCTTGTTCGAGTTAGGTTTCCTGGTATTTCCTTCCCTCGATGGGATAAATATATTAGTGGTGACTCTGATTCCATTTTTCGCGGTAGAGACAGCTGGCAACTCTACAGTGGACTCTTCTTGATGTCCTGACTTTGTAAGGTCATACCAGATGGTTTCTTGACCACCCCCAATATGTAACTTCTGCAGGGGAATAACTCGCACCAGAAGGCTTAGGAATAAGGCATAGTGGCGTCTCTAAGAGACATCACCACCATCATGTTTGGAAATTTGAAGATTGCACCTCCCCCTTTGAACTTCCATATCTTTGTTGAAGGATGAGGGAATATAATCACCACTGCATAGAATTTAGGCTATGGATGAGAGACCCAATGAGAAATAAACTCCTGGATTCTGAGAAAATATGCCCAGTTGACACCGCTTGAAGCAGGGGTACTGGCATCTGACTGTACTGCATGATCAGAAATTCCTGCAACACAAATCAAACAAATATGCCCCAGATATGGTGGCTCGATCTCGTCCACCATCCCAAGTACTCAAAATCTTAAGCAAGTCTATTTGTTTTAGATCATGTTCTTTTTGCAAGACCTCAATGTTAGAAATGCAATGCTTACCAAAAATAACTGGACGTTTTTGTAAACAAAACAATAAAAATAAAACAAGATGAGAATTTTTGAGTGAACTATCTTTTCATTAATGAAGAATTGCCCAACATAGGCGAGTACATCAGGAAGTGGCCCCTTAAAGAGGTGGCTACCAAAAGGAAAACAAATAGTACTTACAAACATGGCAACGTAAGGAAAGATTCCATTGGGTTCCAATCTTGCTATGCCTTGTAGACCCTCAATATTCCTTCTGCTTTGCTTTCTGAAATGGGTGAATGGATTGATCTTTACCCTTCTGAGTCCTCCAATTGTAATGACTAGCTATGCTCAAGAATCTAATGCACGACACAATCATTCGCTTTTTGTCCCTATTTTGCCTGGACCGCCCTTTCGAGTTTTCAATCCACCAAAACCCCTTTTTTGCCTAAGCCGCCCTTTCGGATTTTTAACTTAGCGGGTGTACTTTATTTCTTTTTCATTCTTTTGCAAGATCTTTTGATTCTTCTTGGTTCGGGTTGTGTTTCAACAATCCACGTCGAATCATTGTCACAAGACTTTTTGATCGTGGGATTCTCTGGTTCCTTATTCTTAGTGATAAGATTTTCTAAGAATTCCACATCTCTAGATTCGACAATTACATTAGACTCTAAATTTAAAAGTCTATATGCTTTGCTATTTGGTGCATATCCTATGAAAGCACATATGATCCCCCAAGGACCTAATTTTGTTCTTTTGGGATCCATATTTTTGTAATATGCTACACACCCCCACACTCTAAAATAATCAATATTTGGTGATCTTCCTTTCCATTTTCCATATGGTGAAATTCCAGTTGTTTTTAATGGAATCATGTTCATTATGTGACATGCGGATAATAATGCTTCACCCCACAAATTAAATGGCAATTCTGAATGCATTAACAGAGCATTAATCATTTCTTGATATGTTCTATTTTTTCTTTCGGCCATGCCATTTTGTTATGGTGTGCGAGGCGCAGAACATTCGTGTATTATGCCATATTCCTCACAATATGCATCAAATTCTGCCGAGAAGTATTAACTGCCTCTATCACTTCTAAATACTTTTATGGTAGTACTTAATTGATTTTCGACTTCCGCTTTATATGTTTTAAAAGCATTAAAGGCATCATCTTTATGCTTTAAGAGGTATACATGTGTGAACCTAGAACAATCATCGATAAACGTTATAAAATAACGATTTCCTCCACGGGTCAAAATTCCATTGAATTCACACAAGTCAGAGTGCACAAGATCAAGAACATTTGTTTTTCTGTCAACACTTTTGAAAGGTTTCTTAATCATTTTAGATTTAATACATATTTCGCATTTTCCGAAATCATGAATGTTACATGATATCAATCCAGATTTAATTAGTCTATTCATAGTACTAATACCAATATGTGCTAATCTAGAGTGCCATAATGAAATAGATTCAAGCATATAAGCATAATTAGAAATTTCATTAATAATATTGTCGGTAGTACAAAGTTTGATCATTCCTCCAGCGGAATATCCTTTTCCTACAAATATACTATTACGGGTCAATATTAACTTGCCCGATTCATATACAGATTTAATGTCTGGTTTTCCCAACAAGTCCCCACTAACAAGGTTTCTATTCATGTCGGGAACATGAACAACATTGACAAGAGTGACTTTCTTTCCAGAGGTGAAGTTGAGTTTGACAGATCCTGTTCCAACTACTCTTGATCGCACTTCATTGCCCATTTGCACTTCCTGTCCATCATTGACTTCGGTATAGGTTTTGAATGCCGCTTTATCATAAGATACATGTACAGTTGCACATGTGTCATACCACCATCCTTAGACTTTTCCTTTGATGGCCATAATTTCGCTTACATTAGCGATTATGTCATCATTAACATGAACATCATTAACCTCATTTTTGGGCTTGTTGTGCCTGCAATCTCGAGCATAATGTCCGGGTTTGCCACATGCGTAACATCCATTTTTAGTACCTTTTTGTCTGCCAGATTTTTTGAACCTGTTATATTCTTTCTTTTGACCAGGATGGTTTTTTGTGCCATCATATTTTCTCTTTCCCTTTCCAGCAACAGTATCTGCCTTTGCAAATGCAGCGGACTCGGTCTTTTCACGATCCTTCGTTTCTTCCTCGATTCGAAGGTGTTTATGAAGTTTCTCCAATGAGAAATCCTTAGAACTATGCAGCAATTTCTTTCTGTATCCTTTCCATGAAGGTGGAAATTTTGCTATGATTGCACCGACTTGGAAAGCTTCAAGGACATCAATTTTCACGGCTTTTATTTTGTTCACGAGAACTTGTAACTCGTGTACTTGTGCAAGAATAGGCTTGGAATCCAACATTTTAAAATCAAAGTATTTAGATATTAAGAAATTTTTCATACCTTTTTCTTCGACCTTAAATTTGAATTCAAGCGCTTTCCATATTTCCTTTGCAGATGCAGTATTAGTGTAGAGATCATAGAGACGATCCACTACAACAAAAATTAGTTTAGGCAACGAGCGAAAACCGCGGCCATATGTATAAAAACCGTAGTCTAAGACATTAGGCTACGGTTATCTAGGCGTGGAATATGCGGTCGTTGCCTATTTGCTTAGACTACGGTTTTTGCACTTTCATCCACCAAAACGAAAAGCGTAGCCTATAGTAAGTGAAAAGACCGCGGTTTTTGATTTAGTTTTAGACCGCGGTTTTTATTAAGCTACACTTTGAAAACCGTAGTTTATCTTTCACACTATAATCTTTTTCTACGTTTTTAGTCCATGGTTTTGTTAAGCCACGCTGGTAAAATGTTGCCTATTCTTCATACCATAATATTTTTGTTTTATTTATTTTTTTTAGACTGGAAATATTTGTTTCAGTTTAATAACTACAAAATTTATCAAAAAAAGAAGATAAAATAGTGAAAAATTCATTTTATTATTTTGAACAAGATAATTTCACTATATTATAAAGTTAAATATACAACATTAAATACACTAATTCATTAAATGCTAACAAATTGTTTTTGCCGAAGGTATTTTGTATTCCCATATCCATATAATATTGGTTGTTTAGTTTTCTATTTAATTTGGGTCTATGTTGTTAATCTCGGAAAGCGGCGTGGCGCGGTCGATCCCAAAATAGGAGCGGCACAGAAGCGGGGAGCATTGCGGCCGCTATTTTAACAACGCGGACACTAAGAAAATATATATTTTAATAGCACTTATATACATATTTTTATAAATAAATAATTTAATAGCACTTATATATTATTTTTTATTTATTTAAGAGGATTAACTATGTATATCTAAAAAAAACTATTAAGTGGACTGATTAACTATTTAAAAAATTATTATTTTTTAACACATATTATTATATTTTTTATAATCATAGTGAAGTATAGTGGTATATAACTGTCCTAAGAAATAACTTTCTTGACTTTTCAACTCCCTTAGGGCTTAGTGGTCCCTTAGTGGTAAATATTGCCCCACGTCATCCCTTCTTCTCCCCCACTTCATCTTTTTTTCTTCTCTCTCCCCACCGACTGATACGTCTTCTCTTCTTCTTCCCATACCCACTTCATCTCTTCTTCTTCTCTTTCTCCACCGACTCTCTACGTCATCTCTTCTTCCTCTTCCCACTTCAACTCGTCTTCTTCTCTCTCTCTCTCTCTATCTCTCTCTCTCTCTCTCTCTCTCTCTCTCTCTCTCTCTCCACTTCACTCGTTCCTGAGCTGCGAGCCGCTAAAAAAATGATGGATCTCTTACTGTTAGAAGTGTAACCAGCAAAAGCGGAGCTTTGGGCCGCATCCGACCCGCTCCGCAACCCGCGATCGCGGCCGCGTTGGACCGCTTTGTGCCGTATCACCCTAACGCGCTGAACCGGTAAGACCGGAAGCGGCCTTCTCGTTTTTTCCGCCTCGCACCGCGATAGCGACTGGTGCGGCCGTGATTCACAACATAGATTTGGGTACAAAATACTAGTCTTAATTTCAATTGCCCCAACAATAGAATAACCAGAAATTGTCAATCAAAATTTCAGCATAACATTAGAAGTAATGAGGGGAACAATACAAAACAGCCGATACAAGACTATAACACTTAAATAAATTTCTCAATCAAACTTCGCAAATGGAAAACACCCGATGAGTTTTAGCAATAGACGTCAGTGAGACTACAACAAAACCTTGATATTGATTCATTAAAATAAATCGAGACTCAATTTAAAATTCATGTATAAAATAGATAAATAAATACACACTAGAATTTCATCTTTAGTTGGTTCAATTTTGTATTGAATCAAAATATGATTTGCATGCTCAATAGAATATTGATAACCATACATGAAACTTCAAATATTAAAGAAAAATTTTCAAAAAAATTAAAATACAGTTAAGTTGAAATTTGCATATTCAAACACACAATTTTGGTTTTAGGTACCTTTCCATAAGTTGTTGTTTGGGAGGCGTAGGAGGAAGAACACGCCATTATACTTTCCTTCTACATCAATTGACTCCTCCTTCCCCATTCTTAAAAATCATATGAATGCGATTAGTTTCAAGACAAATAAACAAGACAAAATAACATGTTACAAAACTAAAAATATTACACCAAATCTTAAGAAATTAAACTTACTGATAACTTATACATTATAGACTTATGCTCTAATTAAAATTGTTATTCTTAATACTTAAATTAAGAATTATTAGCAAATTATTTCATGAAGCCCAGGAGAAGATTATACCTGAAAATTTTCAGATAACATATTATACCTGAAAGAAACATTTTGATTGTTAATAAAAATTAAGAAAATTGTGTAACTAGACAAGTCGCTTAGGGAGACCAGATAGGCAATCCACCACCACCCTAAGTGGAAGCCGGGAAGAACAGAGGCAGACAGATAAGAATAGTGTAATAAAGCAACCACTGTAATAAAAGTGGTTAGGCACAAGGAAACAAAATCAATAAGAGAAAAATAAGAGCATACTTTCTATCTCTTAATTGACACTTAGCATATACCTTGTACAGTTGATAAAATAGTTAGGTCATTACACAACCAAGAGACCGCATATCAATAGTTGTTTAGCTCTGTCTTGCCCCAAGAAGTTCAGCTGCCCTGAGAAAAACCATAAACAAATTTCAGATTCAATTTCCCTCCTATGAAATTTAATAATTAACCAGGGGACAACATAGCCACTAATGTAAATCAGAATAACTAGTCAAATGTTCCTCTTGGTCCATAAATCTACTTAATTTCAAAAAAAATTACATTTTGAAATCTATAAATAGAGAGACAATTTACTCAAAATAGGGAACAGTAAAAGACCAAAACTTAAAATCCAAAGCTTTATAAAAACAGAATGAAAAAGAAAAATACCTTTGATTGAAGATGGAGGAATCTAACCCTCAATAGACAGACCACGATAGTGTAGAAACCCTTTGCTTTTCGTCTTCCTTGCAGCTTATGAGAAAATGACCTCTTTTGAAATATATGGGAGATGAAAACAGAGATAGAGACAAAGAGAATTGAGCCTTCGGTTGACTTTAGGTTTCCTTGCTGTATGTGGCGAAGAAGCCATTTGGAATTTACGATTTTGGGGGAGAAGTGGAATTTAGGGTTTAGGTGAGAAGACGACACAAATAGAAGAGAGACCGTTTTGGGGATTTGAAGAGAAATATTTTTGTTTGAAAGAAAATAATATGAACTCAGTATTTTAGGCAGTTATGAAAATTTTACTAAAAATCATTTTTGATAATATTAAATAAAATATCATTAATTTTATACATATTAAATCAAATCATATCATTTAAATATTGATGAGATATTTTATATTGGTTTAAATTAAATATCACTTTTGTTCTCTTATATTTACCTTTTTGAATGATATTCTTTTTTTTTTGTAAAGAATTAAATAAAAAGATTGGCCTTTTTATATTGTAAAAAAAATCTCGAAATTTTTTTTTTATAAAAATACATTTGTTTACATTGTAATAAATATCTTTTAATTTTTCAAAAATATCCTCTAAATATTCAAAAATATCTTCATATTAGTAAAAGAAATCTTCCCATTGTAAAAAATATATTTTGTACTGATAATAACTTTTATTTTAGTGAACTTGAATATTTTTTTCATATAAAAAACATATTTTTTAAAAAAGTATCAAAGATATCTCATTAAATTGCA
This sequence comes from Vicia villosa, assembly GCF_029867415.1. Taxonomy (NCBI): domain Eukaryota; kingdom Viridiplantae; phylum Streptophyta; class Magnoliopsida; order Fabales; family Fabaceae; genus Vicia; species Vicia villosa. Next base: position 456,503 of record NW_026705617.1, on the reverse strand, counting down.
CAAAATCTCAAATTTCTCATTTTATATTATTTTTGTGCACTTTATTTTTTTTTATATTAATTTTTTTTATATTTATGACCATAAAAAAACATATTATAGATATTAGGCTAAATTACCTCCTGGGTCCTTTAAGTTATTTAATTGTAACAAATTAGTCCTTTATGTTTTAATTGTAACAAGTTAGTCCTTTTTCGCTACATATTAGTCCTTTATGTTAACTAACGTTTGCACCGTTGACGTTTTTCTCAAAATCCTTTCCAAAAAAGCTGAAGAAACATTAATGGTGCTGATATATCACATAACATAGGTCATAGAGCATCATTGGATCATATAATAAAATTTTCAGAATTTTTTAGTGCATAAAAGTATTTTTAAACTAATTAAAATGCATGCAAAAGAAAAAATTAAAGAAAAATAGTAAAACAGAAAATAAAATTCTCATAAAATTACACAAAGTGTAAAATGAGAAGCTGTATTTTTATAAATTTTTTCATAATTTTTCGACCAAAACCGAATTTAATATGAATTTTAGAAGTTAAAATAAAAGTAATAGAACAAAATAAAGTAGAAATAGGTCAACAGTGCATGCGTTAATTAACATAAAGGACCCACATGTAACGTAAAAAACACAAAGGACTGAATTGTTACAATTAAATAACTTAAAGGACCCTGGAGGTAATTTAGCCTAGATATTATTTACGAAACTTATCATTTTTATTAAAAAAAATTATTTAACTATAATTTTTATTTATTTAAAAAAAGATTTTTTATATATTATTGTAAAATAAAATTTTCTGCTTTTACAATTCTTATTTATTTTAGAATAAATTTTTAACATAAATTGTATTAAATACCTTACTAATATTAAAAAATTGTGTGTTTTTAATATTTATAATTAGTTACAAACATTACATTTTTGAATATATCTGATTTATCTTAAATTCATTTTAAGTTTTGGACATGAATAATTGGATGAGTAAAGTTGTACAATTTTATGCTTTAACTATATTAAAAAAAAAATACTAAAAGAATAAAAATATTTGCTGATAGTATAAGTTTGTATGGGTGGTTAAGGTTGGCTTGTTTAAGAATAGTTACGTACACAGTTCAATTCCTGCAGTGGCCAATTTTAAAAGCATTTTTAATTCAAATTTACAAGATTTTTATATCAAAACCGTAGTCTATAGTATAGACTGTGACAACAACTTAAAAACCGTGGTTAAAAGTAAATAGGGGACGGTTTTGTTTCGCCCATGTTACAAAACCGCAGTATAAAGTGTATACATTACGGTTTTTATCAAAAATCTAGAAATTTATCAACGAGTAACAAACCGTAGTTTATTACTTTATAGACAATGCTTTTTATGCAGTTGCCTATTCTTCCGTGGCCTAAAGCCAAAAATGTTGTAGTGATCGGATAATGTGTTCAGAATATGTCCACGACATAGCAATTCATCTTCCTTACGTTTCTTTCTCTCCTTTTTGATTTCATCGGTGTCATCCGCAGTTGGTTCTGGAATTTCCTCCAAATCAGGATCCAAGACATATTGAATTTTCATAGTAGTCAGGAGAAAAGTCATTTTGTCTTGCCAACGGGTAAAGTTTGTTCCATCAAAACGATCTAGTTTCACAAGGTCCTGGTTCATGAGTTTGATGCTTGAAACAGAAGCGTCGGTGGCCATGGTTTGATATACTTTAAGATTGTTAGGAAATATATGTTGCAATCGAAAGGACCGAGGCTGGAATCGTGAATGGAATCACTTTCCTTAAAGTATTTCAAGCACTCCCGAATGTCTTAGAGTTTCGATGCAGGAATACCCAGGATAGCTCAACCTTATCGAGTTTGCGCAAGACTAGAGAAAACTCGAATGCAGCGAAGAACGATCTGGAATTATTTAGAGGATTTTCGGATTTTGTGATGTGATTTCTGAATGCGGAATCATCCTTTTATAGGCCATGAAAATATTAGTTTCAAGGTTGCGACCCTTAATGAAACAATATATGTTCAAAAGATATGACTGTTGCACTTAACTGGTTCATGCACCATTTGCATGGTTTCACTTCTGCATGATTTCGTGAACAGTTGCCAATTTTCCGATTCAAAATTCAAATCACGGACACTGAGCAAAATGTAACAACCGGCCGAAGGTCGGCCGTCTCCCGCCGGAGACGCCTCATTAACGCCGCGAATAGCCCGATCGCTCCGATGCGACGTGACTAAGTGCTCAAGTGCCGTCTACAAGCCGCCACTAGCGCCTCTACGCCCACGCCCCCCGGACTCGGATGCGGAGTCGAAGTCGGAGCCAGAGCTGGTGTCGCCGGTGGAGACACCGGCAAGTGGTTGTAGGATTGGAACAAATGGCATAATGCTTGGGACCACCACATTTGTCAATGTGACACTTTATCCTCTTTTGTCCTTTTGTTCAGTTAATGGTATTAACTTATTATAAAGACTTTGAAAGTGAGTGAATCTTCCAATGTGGGACTTTATTACATGCATTTATTAGCATTTACTCACTTTCACCATTTTGTCATTTTAGAACATAACTTGTAATTAATTACAACAGATAATGTCGTGTTGAATTGTTATGTGTATTGTTGAATACTTGCTGATGTGTAAGCATAATTAAGCTGTGTTATTGTTGTTGGTAATTGTTGAATAATAATTCGATAGAGGGTCATCATGTTGTCGTCAATGCATATTGTTAACGGTCGGTGTGGACCTTAAACGTTGTAGTTGTTGTTGAGTTGTATTAACATTGTATGACATGCATCATATGTCATTGTTGTTGTGAAAGAGGCGAGTTCACGAGTTCGGTGCGGGGTCTTGTGACTTGTCCCAAACTCGGTGTTGGGGCTTGGAGCTCGGTGCGGGGCTCGAGGTTCGGTGCGGGACCCGGTTCAAACGAAGGACCATTGTTGAGTTGGTACCACATGCATATGCATCGTGTTGCATAGTTGAGTCGGTTGTTGAGTATGTTTGCATCAGTGTCGCATCTGCGAATGATTATTTAGTGATGTGTTGTTTGGATGAGAATATGTGATGTGTTGATGTTGCTACGATTAGCGTGTGTACTTGTTGATAGGTGATTGTATTTAGTATGTTGTTGGATTGGGTGTGGGAATAAAGTTGTGTGAACGTTGTGCTATATGTGTAGATGTTTGTAATTCTACCTTGTAGTTTATGCCGTTTATCTTATTAATGTGAATTCTCACCCCTTTGTTGTTGTTATGGTCTGTGCTCCTCTTCGGAGTACAGACAAGCAGTTAGATGAGTAGCCGCTTAGAGATGGAGGATGGCGTTGAGGCTGTTCTTCTCTTTTCTTTTATTACGCTCTTAGAATTACGTTGCTCTGATCAGTAACACTGCGCGGGGCAAATGATTCTTTTTTTACTCTGTTTGTGTTAATTAGAGAGTTGGATGTTATACCTTCATCGTTGTAATGCTTATGTTGTTTTGTGGAGACTCTTATCGGGTTTGTTTAGTCTCAATAAACTATTTTCATGATACTTATATGATTTATAAAGCCTGCTTATGTGCTAAATTCCGCTGCGATGATACCTTAAATGAAGGCTAGCATGCGATGACAGGTGTTGTATGTTTCATTTTAAGTTATGTGTTATAGATCAGGTAGTGATTTAAGATGTGTGACATCCTAATGTGAAATACGTGATATATTCTTGAATTACTTTCGTTATATTAAGCGCGGGGAAATTAGGGTGTTACACAAGGCCTGGAGAGTTGTGGAAAACGGATGGAAACATCCTAAGAAGGTAATGGAAGATGGAACCACTGTTTTATTCCTAAAGAACAATGGAGCAAAACTGAGGAAGAGTTGGCTTTGGGCAATTCCAAGGCACTAAATGCCTTATTCAATGGAATTGATAAGAACATATTCAGACTTGTGCAGCACTGTGATCTAGCTAAAGAAGTTTGGGATATTTTCAAAACAACTCATGAAGGCACATCCAAGGTGAAGATGTCTAAACTTCAAATGCTTACCACCAAGTTTGAAAATCTCAAGATGAAAGAGGATGAGACCATTCATGAGTTCTACATGAATATCCTTGAGATTGCAAATACCTCAGGAGCCTTAGGAGAAAAAATGTCTGAAGAAAAGCTGGTAAGAAAGATCCTCAGATCACTGCGTAAGAGATTTGCTATGAAGGTGACTGCTATAGAAGAAGCTCGGGACATCAGCAACATGAAGCTGGATGAACTCATTGGTTCTCTACAAACCTTTGAGATGAGTATTTGTGATTCTATTGAAAAGAAGAACAAGAGCATAACTTTTGTTTCCAACACTGAAGATGATTCAAGAGAAATTAATGGTGGAAGTGATGAAAATTTATCAGAAGCCATAGCCATGCTTGGAAAACAATTCAACATGTTCATTAAAAAGGTTGATCAGAAGTCCATACCCAATGTCAAGAACACTTCCAATGACATCAGCAAGACATATGATCCCAGCAGAAGATTCAAAGCTGAAGAGAAGCTCAATCAAGGTAAAGGGGCTCAGTGTCATGGATGTGAAGGATATGGACACATTAGAGTTGAATGTCCTACCTACCTCAAAGAGCAAAAGAAAGGGTTGTCTGTCACTTGGTCTGATGAAGACTCTAACAATGAGTCTGAAGAGGAAACTGCAAAATATGTCACAGTTCCAACAAGTGTTTATGCATCTGATGATGATTCCAGAGATGATGAGCTAACCTTTGATGAACTTGTTGCCTCATACAAGAAGCTGTGTATCAAGGATGCTGAAGTCTGCAAACAAGTGGAGAAGCAAAAGATAATCATAAAGGAGCTGGAAACTGAAAAGAATAAACATCTTGCAACCATAGACTCTCTCAGTAGTGAAATGAGCATGTTGAACTACAAAGTTGATCAAATAACTAAATCCTTCAGAATGCTGAATAATGGAACTGACACTCTGGAAGAAATTCTAGAGTTTGGGAAGGGAGCAGGAGATATGTTTGGGGTAGGATTTGTGGCTAAAGAAGAATTCACTTCTGGAATCAGGAGATCAAAACCTGAAGCTTACTTGACAAACCAGATGTCAGCACTAATGTCACAACATCAAGGAAACAGAAGAAGGAGCCATACAAAGAAGAAATTCCAAAGATGGAGGTGTCACCACTGTGGAAGATTTGGTCACATAAAGCCATTCTGTTTCAGACTAGTTGGATATCCAAACCAAACACATCAAGCCAAACCTAAACATGATACTCTTAACAGAAAGAAACAGTGGGTGGCTAAGAATGTTGCTCTAGTAGCACATACTTCTCTAAGAATGCCTGCCAAGGAAGACTGGTACCTTGACAGTGGTTGCTCAAATCATATGACTAGGAGAAAGAACTTATTAGTAGACATCAAATTTGATGGAACCAGTTATGTGACTCTTGGTGATGGAGAAATAAGAGAAGTCAAAGGTGTTGGCAAGTCAGGATGTCTTGGTGTTCTTAATCTAAATAATGTCTTACTTGTACAAGGACTGGCTGCAAATCTTATAAGTATCACCCAACTGTGTGATGAAGGGTTCAATGTTAGGTTCACTAAAGAAGAATGTATTGTCACAAATGGAGAAATGAAGAAGTCGTGAAGGGATTCAGGTCTAAGAATAATTGTTACCTGTAAAAACTCCAAGTTTCCTTTTACTTGTCCCGTGTTCAAAGAAAAAATTGATGGTAACCATTAAGAAAGAACTATCAAACTAGAGGTTCCCGTTCCCAGAACAAAATACCAGATTGAAGGAATGGATGAATCTGATGATGAGTCTTATGTTGAAGAACTCACCATTAGTGGACTTGCTGCTGGATATTCTGAGACGTGTATAATAAATGAAGAACTATGTAAAATATTGGCGGTGTATAAAAATGCTTATGCACTATTACAAGAAGAAAGAGTAAGTCTCATAACAAACATTGTTGATCTAGAGAGGAAACTGCAGACAACAATGGGAAGTACTCAAGGCATAAATATCAGCAAGTCAAATGTGAGAATCATTCCTAACAAGATGAAGAAAAAGAAGTCCAATCAAGAGTTTCAACATCCGGAAAACACACACCTATCTCAGCCAAGAGATGCCATCAATGTGGTAAGATAGGTCACTTAAGGTTCACATGTCCTGAAACTCATACACCTACCGGAAGAAAGATCCCTCAACAACAAAATCTGGCCAAGATAAAGCCACCTCAGTGGAAGTCATGTGTTGACACTAAACACTCAAGTTGTGGCATAAATGAGGAGGAGGCTATAAGGAAAACATGAAGCTCTAGAAGAAGGAAACCTAGACAAGATGAAGGTCTTAGAAAAGAAAAGTACATTTATGCTATAAACAAGAACACAACAATAAAGTGCAATGATGTAGAAGAAGGTGAGACTACTATCTCAGTGGAATATGAAAATGTCAAAACAGATGTCTTAACATCAGAATATGCTGAAAAAGCAACTGTGTGCACTAAGATAAACGAAGCCTTTGGAATTGATAAATGCTCATCCTTCAATATCCAAAATGTTCTTCATAGGGAGATTACTATTAGGAACCAAATCCCAGAAGCTGTTAGAAGATCAAGGAAATCATCTGCAACTTCCTGGAGTGCTCACAACCTTGACCTAAAGAAAACAATGATGAATGCCCTTAATGACATCTGGACTAGAGATATGAAAAGAGAAGTCTATTTGTTCAAGGCAAGTACTGTATGGAACATGGTCCCAAGGGAGCTATCTATTGGTCATCAATTTCATCTAAGAAAGGAGCCACTATCAATAGACCAAGCATCAAAAATCTGGATGGAAAGAGCAAATGCTTCACAAATCAACTTGAGAAATCAAGAAAACAAGGAGAGCATGATTTTTCTTATCACAAATGAAGGTGTAAATCTGATGGTGCGTATGATTCACACAAAAGGCTTAGACTGGTCTAAATTAAGTTGGATACAACAAGGTTTATCTAAGCATAATTTCAAGGAGGATGTCACAACTATGCCCTGCAACATCATTGGACATCTTTACATCAAAGATTTTGTGGAGGACAAAAATATTACAATGAAGCAGACGGCCACTGATCTAGATTTTGTTAATACTTTCACAAAGGGGTTAGATGTGAAGGTTTCCCCAATTCACAAAAGGATTCTTCAGTTGCCATCTTTCTACAACAACTATCGTGTGATCTCAAATTTCTCTTCCCCCACAGAGTATTGCTCAAAATTCACTCACTTCATTGAGATGTCTCAACAATCATCTTCCTTCTCTCCCAAAGAAGGGTTTTCTCTAAATGTGCATAACTCCACTACAAGCACTGAGGTAACTAATCCTAATAAGATTCTGAATGATGCACCGTTAACAATAGTGCATGTTTTGAAACCTAGGACTTTTCATGTAAGGAGATCTAACAAATCTGGTCATGCCGAGGCCGCAAAGTCTTCATCATCCACCCCTCATGAGGACTTAACCAAGGATACTGAAGATGCCACTGAAGATTTCGTTAACAGCATATTCTGTAACAGCCTGATGACGTGTGAATTAGGTTAACTTGGTTAGGCCCAAGAGCTGCATATAAGAAGACTGCAATCCTAATTTGGAACGCAAGGAGATTTGTTAATTGTGAAGAACCGTAGTTCTGTGTCTGTGTGTTTAGTCTCTTGTACTCCAAGCAATTGTCTTTTGATGATTGTATTGGAATAGGTTATTTTTGTACTTTCTCACTCTAAGCTTTTAAGCATGAGTGTGTGTCTCTTGATTGAAGCTTTTAAGAAGATCAAGGTGTGTTTTTGAAGTGTGTCTTCTCTCTTATTTGATTAATGTCTATTTGTAATCACTGCTGTGATTGGGGGGAGTGAGTGGAGATACTCAGGTCTAGGATTAGATTGGAATTACATTGGGTAGGTCTTAAGTGAGGAGTTGTAAACGGGGGAGTTTAACTCTGAATTAATACTGCTTATATTGGATTCCCTCCCTGGCTTGGTAGCCCCCAGAGTAGGTATTGTTGTATACCGAACTGGGTGAACAATTTGTTGTGTTCTTTACTGTTTTTATGCACTTCTATTTTAAAGTATTATTCTGTGTGATTGTGGATGTCATAACATCCAGTACGACATCGTGTGTGAGTTACTAGAATTTTCAATTTTGAAGCCCATGGACTGCAGAGGCGTATTTAAAGAGAAGATTTGACCTAATGTATTTTTAAACTTTTCATCGTTTGTAAATTAGGGGAAGCTTAAATTTGCAGGTTTAAGAATCTCGTCAGGAAGACTCAACTAAGTATCACTTGAAGGACTCAACTAAGTCTTGTTAGGAAGACTCAACTAAGTCTAGCCTGAGGGACTCGACTAAGTGTCATTAGGAAGACTTAAATAAGTCTCTTATGAGGGACTTGACTAAGTCTTTTTAGAAAGATTCCATTAAGTCTCGCATGAGGGACTCGACTAAGTTTCGTTAGAAAGACTCAACTATGTATTGCTTTATGGACTAAACTAAGTCTCTCCAAGAAGACTCAATTATGTATTTCCTGAGGAACCTGACTAAGTCTTGTTAGGAAATATAAAGCCACACATAAAACTTAGATAAAGATCCTCTAAAACGCCTGAAGGTGAAAAGGGAAACTAAAATAATTCGGCCTATACAAGCCCCCGTTCTTGAGGGTTGCTTGGAAGCGTTGAAGGGAGAGGCAGCCATGAATGCAGAATTGACGGCAGCGGAGAAGACGAATATGATCGAGAAAGCACACAGCGCAATTTTGTTGAGCCTTAGTGATAAGGTTCTTCGGCAGGTATCAAAGGAGACGACGGCGTCAGGGTTATGGGTGAAACTTGAAAGTTTGTACATGACCAAATCGCTGGTAAATCGACTCTACCTGAAGCAAGCTTTGTATTCATTCAAGATGATTGAAGACAAAGTGTTGGATGAGCAGTTGGATATGTTCAACAAGCTGATTCTTGATCTTGAATATATTGATGTGAAGATCGATGATGAAGATCAAGCGCTGTTACTATTGTGTTCTTTGCCTCGATCACATGCTCACTTCAAAGAAACTCTCCTGTATGGAAGGGACTCCCTGACCTTTGAAGAAGTTCAATCAGCCCTATATTCAAAGGACCTGAACAAACGAAAGGAGCATAAACCTTCGACTATTGGCGAAGGTTTGGCCGTTAAAGGAAAACTCTTACGAAAGGATGGTAAGTTTGACAAGAAGAAGGGCAAAAGCCAGTCGAAGTCTTACAGTGGCGAAGCATCTGGCATTCGATGCTATCATTGTAAGAAGGAGGGTCACACAAGAAAGGTGTGCCCTGAACGCCTGAAAGATTATGGAGGTAAGGATAATGGCAATGCATCCATTGTTCAAGATGATTTCGAATCATCTGATGTTCTTGTGGTTTCAAGCAGTGACTCGAGAAGAGAGTGGATTATGGATTCAGGTTGCACTTGGCACATGACTCCAAACAAAGACTTGTTCGAGGAATTATGTGATCAAGATGGTGGATCAGTATTGCTGGGAAACAACAAGGCTTGCAAGATTGCAGGTGTTGGATCTGTGAGGTTCAAACTCCATGATGAGTCAATAAAGTTGTTGACGGAAGTCAGGTATGTTCCTGATTTGAAGAGAAATCTACTTTCTCTTGGTGAATTCGACAAGAAAGGATATGTTTTCCAAGGAGAGAAAAGTATCCTAAGAGTCATGAAGGGTTCGAAGGAAGTCTTGAGAGGCGTGAAGAAACAAGGCTTGTATACCCTTGTGGCTGAAGTTGTAAGTGGTTCGACAAATGTTGTATCTACGAAACCTTTGTCGAAGACAGAAATCTGGCACATGAGATTGGGCCATGTCAGTGAAAGGGGTCTGGTCGAATTAGGGAAACAAAATCTGCTTGGTGGAGACAAAGTCGAAAAGCTGGAGTTTTGTGAACCCTGTGTACTTGGAAAATCTTGCAGAGTGAATTTCAATAAAGGAAAACAAAGAACACATGGATCCCTTGATTACATCCATGCTGATCTTTGGGGACCTGCAAGGTGTCCATCATATTCAAGAGCAAGGTATTTTCTATCCATAGTAGATGATTATTCCAGAAAATTATGGGTATTCATCCAGAAGACTAAGGATGAAACTTTTGAGAATTTCAAAAGTTGGAAGACTCTGGTTGAAAATCAGATTGGCAGAAAGGTCAAGAGGTTGAGAATCGACAATGGCCTTGAATTTTGCGATGAGGCATTCGACAGTTTTTGTGCTGCCTCTAGTATTGCAAGGCATAGAACTACTGCAGGTACTCCACAGCAAAATGGTTTGGCTGAAAGGTTTAATCGAACTATTTTGGAAAGAGTCAGATGCATGTTGACTAGTGCGAGGTTAAAGAAGGTGTTTTGGGCTGAAGCTGTTTCGACAACAACATATCTGATAAACAGATGTCCTTCGACATCGTTAGATATGAAGACACTTGAAGAAGTTTGGTCGGGACATCCACCAGATCTCGACAAACTGAGAGTATTTGGCTGCGTAGCCTATGCTCACATTAGGCAAGATAAGGTCGAACCTAGAGCTCTGAAATGCATGTTCATGGGATACCCTGAAGGAGTCAAATCTTATAGGCTATGGTGCCTAGAGCCAGGTCACAGGAGGTGTATCACCAGTCGAGATGTAGTTTTTAATGAAGCTGAAATGGCTTTTAAGAAAATTGATGATGTTGGTCGAAGTACAGAAACATTTGACGAAGAGCTGGAACAGGTAGAGATTCCTGTTGAGGTGGAGCATGTTGATGTTGAATTGCATATCCCTGATGAAGTCGAAGAAGAAGCAGAAGATGCTGAGGAAGTTGAGGAAATTGACGATGACTACCTATTGTCGAGAGATAGGTCGAGAAGAGTCATCAAGGCACCTCAGAGAATTGGGTATGCAGATCTTATAGCTTATGCCTTAATCTCTGCAAGTGAGGTTCTAGACGAAGAACCTAGAGACTACAAGGAAGTTATGAGGAGTCCAAATAAGACTGAATGGCTGAAGGCCATGGATGATGAGATGAAATCTCTTCATGATAATCATACTTGGGAACTGATCAAGAAACCTGTTGGGGCAAGGTTAGTCAGCTGTAAATGGATTTTCAAAGTTAAGGAAGGAATTGAAGGAGTGACGTCGAAAAGATACAAGGAAAGGTTAGTTGAAAGGGGTTTCACTCAGAAAGAAGGTGTCGACTTTAATGATGTGTTTTCTCTTGTTGTGAAGCATAGGTCCATTCGAATGTTGCTTGCCATGGTGGCACAATTCGATCTTGAACTGGAACAGATGGATGTGAAGACTGCGTTCTTGTATGGTGATCTAGATGAAACGATCCTGATGAGGCAACCTGAAGGGTATGTCGAAAAGGGGAAGGAAGATTGTGTGTGCAAGTTAAAGAGATCTTTGTATGGGCTAAAAAAAATCTCCTCGATAGTGGAATAGGAGATTCGACAAGTTCATGGCACGCATAAGTTTCATTAGAAGTCAGTTCGACCACTGTGTTTACTTAAGATTTCGACCTGGTAAATCATTTTTTATCTTGTTGCTTTATGTGGATGATATTCTCATAGCAAGCAACAATGTCGAAGATGTGATGAGAGTGAAGGCTGAACTCAATAAGGAGTTCGATATGAAGGATCTGGAAGCTGCTTCCAGGATTCTTGGAATTGACATTCGAAGAGATAGAAAGAAGTCGAAGTTATGCTTATCTCAAGAGGCATATCTACGGAAGATTCTCGAAAAGTTTGGAATGTCGAATTTGAAGCCAGTTGTGACTCCAACAAACCCTCAATTCAAGTTGAGTATTGATCGGTGTCCCAGTACTGATGTCGAAAGAGCCTATATGAATAACATCCCATATTCTAATATAGTTGGTTCTTTGATGTATGCTATGGTTTGTACTAGACCCGACATAGCATATGCAGTACGTCTTGTAAGCAGGTACATGGCGAACCCTGGAAAGGCTCACTGGCAAGCATTGAAATGGATTTTATGGTACATAAATGGGTCTCTGAATAGAGTCATAATTTATGGTGGAGCCTTGGGTCAAGATAGTAAAGCATTAATAGAAGGATATGTCGACTCTGATTATGCAGGTTGTATGGATTCAAGAAAATCTATTTCTGAATATGTTTTCACTATGTTTGGCACTGCAATTAGTTGGAAAGCAACACTTCAGAAGGTTGTTGCTCTATCAACCACTGAAGCGGAGTATATTGCCCTAACTGAAGCTGTGAAAGAAGCTGATCGGTCACCATTTCTACCTAATTTCTGTCATGTATTCGGTCTAAATTTGTCGATTAGGTAACACTTTGATCAATGTTTTATTGTTTTTGTTTAAGTATTTCATGTTTGATTGTTTTTGTGTTTACTTTGCATTGTGTTTTAATTTAAGTTATTTAGATGCTTTTGATGCCGTTTGGTTAGTTGTGTACAAGTTTCAGGTGTGAACAAGTCATCTTAAATGTCGAAGCAACCATGAAGGAAGGAGAAGCAAGAGAAAAATGAAAAGTCAAGGTTCTGGGGACAAACACGGCCGCCCGTGCTTTCACGCACGGCCCGTGTGAGATGATCAACTATCCTCCATACAAAATCCAGGGGAGCAACACGGCCGCCCGTGCTTCCACGCACGGCCCGTGTCAGGATGGCTGGGAGCAAAAATAAAAATAAAGAGCAACACGGCCACCCGTGCGTCCAAGCACGGCCAGTGCTGCTGAGAGCGTGAAAACTTCCAATTTTAAGGCTTTTTCATGTAATCTCCACCTTGAGGGCACTTTAGACATTTCATTTGGCTGAGATTTGTACCTAGACTATTTAGTTGAGTTTGAGAGAATTATTGAGGGACTTTTTGGCCAAGAGAAGACACGATTGAAGATTGGAGAAAACAAGGGTTTGGGAGAGAAGAAGGTTTTCATGAACGGAAGCGATTGAAGATCAATTTTCATCTCAATTCTTGTAATGTATCTACTTTATATTTTGTTTTCTTTGAACAATATGAGTAACTAAACCCTAATGCTAGGGGGTGTCCCTGATTTGACTCTGTAATGATTTTGAATTCCTGAGTTCATCAATAGATTTGTTTTCTTATTTAATTTAATTGTACAAGGTTTTTATGCTTTCTTTGTCGGACCAACAAGATTGATTTACGGTTAACAATCAGCTGGACAGCGGTTGTTAAGGTTTTTGTACGATTAGACTATAGTAGATATCACCTAGGACTAGGGATACCCTATAGTTACCGGTTAACTCTTGATAACATAAAGGCTTGATTTCATCATAATTCTCTAAGGACTTAGGAGTTAGGATGAATGTTCAAAGGTTTTCCCACTAAGGACTTAGGGGAAAATAATCTAAAGGGCGGTAATTAAAGGTTATGAACTTGTTGAAGAGATCTAAATCCAAGGTTATTACAGGAACAATCACACACTATACCCCTAGCATAATACTCATATTTGTCAAAAAGCCAATTTACTTTTCTGCTTATTTTAATTATTGTTTAGTGAAAATTTGCAAACAAAACCCCAACATTAGTTTTTTTTGTTTAATTGAACTATAATTTGAACTCGATATTATTACGCAGTCCTTGAGATCGACATTCGGGGAATTTCCCTATTATTACTACAGAGGCAAAATAGTACACTTGCTATTTTTCTGATCAGAAGCATTGTGGCTTGAAGGTTTTGCGAAGGAGCTGAAACTTCAAGGTCGAGGTATCACTGTTAAATGTGATAGTCAAAGTGCAATATACCTATCGAAGAATTCAACCTATCATGAGCGAACTAAGCACATTGATGTGAGGCTGCATTTCGTCAGAGGAGTAATCGAGCGTGGAGAAGTCCAAGTGCTGAAGGTTTCGACTGAAGACAATGCTGCTGATATGATCACTAAGACATTGCCGAGTTGCAAGTTTTTCCACTGTATGCAGTTGATAAAGCTGCATGAAGAAAGCTAGTTTGTTCTAGGGGTGTTCATTGGTTCGGGTAAATCCGAACCAAACCAGAATCCGAACCAAACCATAATGTTTGGGTTGGATATTTTTTCAGTTCGGGTAAGAACTGAACCAAACCAATGAAATCCAATGACAATCGGTTCGGGCATCGGATTTTCAATTTTCTACCCGCAAGCCCAACCCAAACCAACCATAATTAATTATCATGAAAATTACTACGAAGCATTCAACTTCAGTAAGAAAAAAATAAAATGTTTTGTGTGGACAAGTTATGCTATTTTAATTTGTTATTAGAAAATTGATAGTGTAATATGATAAATGAACATAAAGTTATGAAACACATTCATTATCATATTAATTCAAGTGACTAGTTATAGATTCAAAAGTCTTAATCTTAGATATTTTTGATCTATTAGAAAAAAATTTCTAGTATAATATTTAAATTTGAACACTATTAATATTATATTTTTTATAATATGAAAAATTAATTTTTGTAAATAAGTTATTTTTTAAAAATATTTTTGTATTTTTTATCTACCCGATCAATCCAACCCAAACCAATCTGTTGTTTCTCGGATCGGTTCGGTTTGGGCTTTATCGCAAAAATTTGTAAATCCAACCCAAACCAATCCATTTAATTTTAATCGGTTTGGGTATCGGATTTTGTCAAAACCGAACCAAACCGACCCGCGAACACCCCTAGTTTGTTCCTTGAGGTTGTAGAGTTAGGTCCAAGGTGGAGATTTGTGAGATATTGGATCGAACTCTAGTATGGTCAAAGGGTAGCTTCTTGGTTCGACAGTGTTGCACCCCAAAATTTGCCCATTTATTTATTCCCTAATTGGCTTACCTATCACATTCATGTGCATACCTCATCTAGGCCATTCATCCGTTACATTCATCCATATCATGGTTACTATCCAGAATTGATAAGAAAAGAGTTTCTGCAGAAGAAATTACCGATAAAAATAAGAAAAGATTTGAAGTCCGATTGCATGGCCTCATTTCCATTGGCATACTCCTAAAATCAGGGTTTCATCCTCTTCAATTCAAAGCTCTGATCAAAAGATGCAATCCTCAAATTCAGGGTTTTCAAACTAGGGTTTTGACCAAAGACGACCCTGTCGACTTATGGTGGTCAAAATTTAATCAGGAGTTAATTTTGAATGTGAAGTGTGGTTACCTTGAAGAAATATTCGTTGAAACTTCTTTAGTTGAAAATTGATTGAGAATGAGATCAGAAACTAATTAATCAAGAAATTCATCTGGAATCGGAAAAATCAGGAAAAAGCCGACTTTTGGGGAAAAGTCAAAGTCAACTGTCAAATATTGACTCATGGTGGAAAATCGGTCAAAGAAAAGTCAAAGAAACAAAATAAAACCAAGAAATCATTGAATTTACCATTTTGGGAAAGTTAGTTAAAATGAGAAAATTCAAAAAAATGGGAATTTCTACACTTAGAGAATTTTTGGATAAATTGGAAATTGGTTGATCAGCTCACTTCACCATCACTTTACACATGTCAAGAGGCTTTGTTTCAAGACAAGTTCAACATCAAAGTTGTATATCACATGGAGATGAACAACTTTGTAGTTGGAAGTTCTTTCATTTGAAGCATGGTTAGTGGACTACAAAAGTGCAAAGTTTGAAGGTTCCAAGTAATTCAAGTCATGTTGCTGGGCAAATTGCTGGGTGTGACGCAAGCGTTTTATCAAACAGATGGCTTGCTAACTTTGAAGCTGATTACAAGAGAGTACAAAAACTCATCAGATGCTAACTTGATATACATGTCTTCTCCTCCATGCTCTCTGTCCAATGAGACAAGAATTGGGTCATTTGGACAAGTATTGAATCATTTATGAAGCCTTAAAGTCATGGCCCCACCAAGTCACATTTTGGCCAAGGCAGGGGCACAAATCCGAGGCAAGCACGAGGCATTTTGTCAAGCATGTGGCAGGCTGAATTAAAAGCTCATTTTAAGGAAGCACAAGTGTCCAATTAACTCAAGCTCAATATCAAACTTCTCTCCTCCATGCCCTCTATCCATGGAACTAGAGAGTTTGTTTTTTGGTCGTATAGTTAAGGAATTTTAAAGCATCAAAGTCGTGCCCCTGGTAGTCGCGTTTGAGAGGATACCAGGCTTGGACTTAGGTCATGCGTGTGTATGGTATTGCAATAAACAGCACGTGGAATTCATGGTCATTTTTACTATGCTTCTAAGCTCCATCTCAAGACCCTTTCAATACCAATCATGCTCTATTACATGCCATCTTTATGATGAGACCAAGATTTAAGCATTTGGGTGATTGGTTAAGGAGTTAGAGAACTCTAAAGTGAGTGACATGGAATGGAATAATTTCTGGCTGAGGCACCATGGCTGCAGTTTGCTGCCACGCTCTTGCACACATCATTATCATATTCTCCAAATAGCCATGCATAGAAAGTCACACGTGAAAGGGCAAGAAAGACCATGCTACAAATAACCACCCTTGCTCACTAAGTCTTGAGGAGAAATATCCACTACACTTGCACTCACCATACACTCTCATGCACCTCACACTATATAACTCGAAACTCTTCACAAACTAAAAAAAAACCACACTTCATTTTTCCATTTTTTCTCACACTTCCATTCTCTCTCTCATCACTCTCTCTTTTCTCTCATCTTCAACAAACCAAGGATTTCCATAACCGTTTCTCATAACAACTCCAAACCTCCATAACAGAAACGTAACAAACTTCATCAACCTCCATCACCATCGAGTTCCATTCAGCCACCACCATAACATCTCCATCAATCTCTACAACCTTCAGTCACCACCACTGCAAGCTCCGTCCGAAGATCTTCACCAATATTACTCCGTCGTCATGCTTTGAAGAAGTTCAGCTGGATTGAGCTTCAAGAACACTGAACATACTCCTCAAAAAATCGCATCGGATCGAAGACAACTCGTATCAGCATCAGCGAGGATATCGAGGAGAGTAGCGGTTTTCTTCACATTGCTGAATCAAGATCCTAATAGGTATGTTTTCAAGACTCTCTCAGCATAGTAGTCGCATGTGCTAGGCCATGTAGATCTGAAATGAGACTCATATGTATGCTTTGCTATGTATCACGTTTCTATGGAACTCTTATTCTTGATCTGGTTTGTTCTGTTTGGTATGCTAGTTGTTTACACGTTTAAACCTTGTGTTCATATCCTGTGGATGCTTAGGAGTAGACTGATGTGCTTAGGTTTAGTTTTGGTGATGTTTGTTCGAGTTAGGGTTTATAAGGTGTGGTTCGCATTGCGTATTAGAAGAAGAATCAAGGAAAACCGAGGTTAGATTCGTGATCTACGTTGAATTCCGAGTGGAAAGGTATAGGCTTTTATCATTTTTTGGAGGAAACCGCCTGGCGCCACCGTGCATATCACCGGAGAAGATGACCGGAGCGACGCTCCGGCGTCTGTGTCTTTTAAATACTTTCTCCTTAGTTTTGCTTGCGTGGCAATTCCTTATTGGTCCGTTTTTCCTTTGTGTGGCATTCTTATCTTATTGCTAATCATTGAGTGTGGTGTTGTTAAGTTCTGATTGGTTCGATATTGGCTTTTTGTCTTTTGTGACTAAATGAAAACTTTGACCCATTGATATCAGATTCCCGACTTTCATGTCACGTAAAAAGAATATATGTTATATGCATGCTAACTGATTAAGAAAAAATGAAATGGAAGCGGGATCCTGGGCCACGAATTCGATTGATGTTTGGGCTTGAAAGATTTTTCTGGACGCACACCCCTGTTGTGCTTGTACCCACGCACTGTGGGTCATTTGGGCCTGATGTTGCTGATTTCCACACCCCCTGGATCAGGCCCTGTTTTTTTCATAACATAAAATTAGTTCATTCCATTTTTACTAATACACCCCTGCCTGGCAGTTAATAGAAAATATTAAAAATAATTTTCTTTCTTTTATTCCTTTTGGCATATTAATTGATTTTGCTTAGATAAAATGATAAAAAATAGTTTTTTTACTAATTAGAATTTTTAGGAATAATTGTTTTAATTAGACTTTAATTGGTGATTTTCTTTGAATTGTGATAGGTACATAATAATAAAAAATACATAGTTTTTTCTAGTTTTTATTCTTGAAAATAGTTCTTAACATGAATAAAAAAATACAAAATTGCTTGTGAATATTTTCCTCTTTAGTTTAGATGTTAATTCTTTCTTTTTGTGAATATTTTCATATTTTGAGAAATGTCTAAAATACCCCTAGTTGTTAAAGTTGACTTTAGTCAACTTAAACAACTCTCTTCTTAGTTAATTCCCTTTAGATTTTAGTTTAGATCTTAAATAGGAATTAGAATAACAATTAGGCTAGAAAATAGGTTAGTCCCCCTTGTTCATTCTTTTTTCTTTTCAACATTAAAACATTAACAAATAGAGATGCGAATCACATTAAGAAAGTGATAGAGAAATGAGTGGGATTCATTCCCTAATCTGTTTCTCAATCACTTAGTGGCATAGAAATGAGTGGGATTCATTCCCTAATCTGTTTCTCGGTCACTACTTAATGGGAGAGAAATGAGTGGGATTCATTCCCTAATCTGTTTCTCGAACATTAATTAATGGGATAGAAATGAGTGGGATTCATTCCCTAATCTGTTTCTTGAACATTATATAATGGGATAGAAGTGAGTGTGATTCATTCCCTAATCTGCTTCTCGATCATTATACATTTTTATGTGATTCTAATCACAAAGTAAATTCCCTTAAAAAATACCTAACCAAAAACACTTAAAACACTTAATAAAGGCTTGAATTAAAACAAAGTAATGAAGTGGTGCGAAACCTTGTATTGGGTTTTGTTCATCATGTAGTTACATAAAAAACACAAACCCAAGATTCTTTTCTTTTGCCTTGTTAGGCACTTAAGAACATGTTGAGTCCTGTCCAAAATTAGGCGTATAAGTCTCCAAAGGTCGAGCATCGTGGATTGTGACCTTAACCTCTGTTCAACTAAAAAACACAAAACAAATGGAAACTATTGAGCCGAACTACGGCGCTCTGATTCCTTAAAAGGATACGTAGGCATTGGGTCGCGGGGCCTAAGCGAGCACACTAGTAAATAATTCCTTCTTTTCCCCGTATTTCTTTTGCATTCATTCGCATTTAGGTTTTAGACATAGATACACCCTTTAGATAGAAACAAACATAGGTGGATACCATCGAGTACGATGGGCGTGAGGGGTGCTAGCACCTTCCCCTTGCGTAACCGACTCCCGTGCCCTATTCTCTGGTCGAAAGACCTTGTTCTTGTTTGAGTTAGGTTTCCTGGTATTCCTTTCCCTTATGGGATAAATATATTAGTGGCGACTCTGATCCATTTTTCGCGGTAGCGACAACTGGCGACTCTGCTAGGGACGTGATAGACCTGTGCTGGTCCATTCTTAGCGAGTCGATCCTAGCCTTTGTTTGTTTTGTTTATTGGGTGTTTATTTATTTATTTATATGTTTACATCCTGTATATATGCTTGCATATCATGTTTACTTTCTGCTTGCATGTCATGTTTACTTTCTGCATGCATCTGGACTATATTAAGGGTCCCCGTGGGGGCCACATATTTTCTCTGTTTGCAGGTTGGGTGGGATGTTCTATGAGGTAAAAGGCCCAATACCCAGGCCATGAGTGATACCTTAGGAACTAGGAATAGAGTGGCCATGACGGACAGAAGACGTATGTCTGATTGCTCCGATCATGTATCCACGGGCAGAGCTTGGTTGAACGAGGCAATATCGTATGATTGCGCCTACTTTCAATCCTCTGTTGGCTTTTTGACCTACCCTGGCCTAGATTCACCTGTGAGTGGGGAGGGATATACATGACAGGTACCGTTGGTGACTGTTTTGTTCTGATGGTGACTACTGTTCTTATGGTTCTGCGGTACCTATGCCGGGCTTTTGATCCTGTGACGTCCGATCTTGTCCAGAAGCAACATACACTTCTCCTATATGGGGAGGGGCCTTCATTGCATCATACTCATCACAACATGTTTAATTTCAGAAGAAAAAAAAAGAGAAAAAAGAAAAAAGAAAAAAAAAAGAAGGAAGAAGAAAAAAGAGATTAATCTTCATATGCATGCCATTTTTTAGGGTATCCAAAGTCAACACTTCTCATCAAGAATGGCTAACAGTGTTACCGTCAACAAAAAGGCTACGAGATGTACCTTCACTTGCAGTTTCTTTCGTGAGGATGCAACACCTTTGGTTCAATTAAGCACCCTGGTTACTGGTTCCAATCGGGATGAGTTCAGAAAGACTTATGGCCACATTCTGCTTATGTTGACTACTCGTATTGATGAGTGGGGTCTCTATACTCTTCTTCAGTTCTATGATTCTGAGTTGCGCTGCTTCACCTTTCAAGACTACCAACTGGCTCCCACCCTTGAAGAGTATGCTGATATTCTCAAGATTAAGGTTCAACGTAAAATCCCTTTTGTATGTGTACCTGAGAAGCCAAAAATGGATCGAATCGCTAGTGCTCTTTATTTGAGCATGAAGGATGTTACAGATAACTGGAAGCCTAATGGTGGAACCCATGGATTCTATGTAAGATTTCTGATGAAGAAGGCTGAAGTCCTTGCTATTGAGAAAAAATGGAAAGAATTCAATGCTCTCCTGGCCGTCATGATATATGGATTAGTGATGTTCCCGAATATTCCAAACTTTATCGATCTTACTGCCATTTGTCTCTTTATGGATCTAAATCCTGTACCCACTCTGTTGGCCGACACTTATTATGCCATCCATTCTAGGTATGGGAAAAAAGGATCAGTTGGGGGTTGTTTACCGATACTATACGAATGGTTTTCTTCACACTTGCCTAAAAGTGGAGCGTTTGTCACCACAAGAGACTCACAGAAATGGCCTCAAAGGATCATGGGGCTCACTGCAAATGACATCGTCTGGTGTCGCATCGGAATGAGTATAGAGGAAGTTATAACTAGTTATGGCAGTTTTGACAACGTTCCCCTCATAAGAACGAAAGGTGTTATCAATTATAACCCGAGGCTCGCATTACGCCAGTTGGGATTTGTGCTTAAAGACAAGCCTTTGGACAAAGAGATATTCGAATCCGTTTGCTTTGAGAAGGGAACTGATCTAGAGGGTTTGGAAAAAGTAAGAAGTGCCTGGAATAGCATTCATAAAGATGATCAGACTTCCCTAGGTGAGAAGAATGCCGTTGCCAAACAAGCTTATACAGATTGGGTCAAAGATAGAGTTAAAGATCGCCTTTTGCCTTTCCCGAAGGTTAACCCATTGTACGAGCAACCACCTGAGGTTCTAACTGCCACTATGCCTGTTGAGAATTGCATCCAAGTGGATATGGAAAGCACCCAATTGCATGAAAAGAGGTCCGACGCGCAACTAAAACATTATCTTATGGACCAGAAAAGGGCTGAATTAGCACATGAGGTTAAAATGCTGAAAGGAGGATCTTCCAGAGTTCAAAAAAGGGCTAGAGCTGAAAAGGGTGAAAGAGCTACCATTATTCGTGTTGAGGACCATCAAAGTGTTATAGAAGAAGCTGTAAAAGAAGCGGAAGAAAGACTCAAGCGTGAATACTAAGAAGACTTGAAAGCTCACAAGCTCCAACTAGAAAAAGAGACCAAATATCAGCTGAGGACTATGAAAAAGAAACTGGAAGAAGAGACTACCCAAAGAATAACAGTTGAGATTCAGTTGAAAGGGAGTCACCTCCGCACCGCTCGACTAACAGAAGAGAATGTCAAACTCAGAGATCAAATGACAGATATGGAGAATGCACCCGAGAAGACTTATCTCCCAGAATGCAAATGATGTGACGAACTTAGGGAGTGCTGAGCACTTCAGACAAGGAGGGCCTCTGTTTTATATTCGGATGGATTGATGTTTGAGTCTGTATGTCTCGACCACCACCAGACTTGTTGGATGGGGTCTTTTATTTCCCTTGTTGAACTATCTTGTTGATGTATGGCCTTGCCCAAGTTTAAATTTCTGTTATGAATAAAAAAGAACTAGTTCCTTTGTTTCCTCTTAATGCTCATCCTTTGTCACATTGTTAAACATTCTTGATTAATATTAAAAATTTTGGATACTCTGAAAATGGCACCTCACATCATATGCACACATGCACTTCATACACATCATGCACAAACAGGTACATCAGATGGTGTTCTTATTTGACTGATCAGGTTTTCTCTTTCAGCAATTGCACCTCCACCTACACATCGCTACTATACGAGGGCTAATCATTCACTGCAAATGGATCAGTTAAGGGATGATCTTATCCAGATGAGAACTCAGGTTACTGCTCAGATGGCTCAGTTCATGGAAGTCATGCAAGGCATGGCTGATCGCCAAGAAGAGCTCAGAATCCGGATGGACACAGTTGCTCAGGTTTTTGCGGACCCCCCGCAAAGAAATTATGCTGATATCCGTGTCAATGGTGAACCTGTGAACGGAGGACCTGGTGTAATTCCTCCTGCTGCCAATCAAGGTAATCCTCGTGGGCCTCCCCAGCCTACTCCTGAAGGACAAACTACACAACAAATCAGAAGGGCTGCTGCTATCCCCGTGTTGGAAGAGGACCGACACGAGGATTTGTTTCCTGAAAGTGAATGGGGATTTCCACAGGATGCTGGAAGGATGTTTAGAGGTCTGGAGGAAAGGATGAGGGAAATGGAAGGCCAAGGACTGGGTATGGATATCAATGACTTGGGTTTAGTTCCTGGCGTCCGTGTGCCACCGAAATTCAAGGTACCCGACTTTGAGAAATACAAGGGGAATACTTGTCCTAAGACACATGTCCGAGCTTACTATCGCAAAATGCATGTGTACTCTGAGGACGAAGGATTATTGATGCACTTCTTCCAAGATAGCCTGACGGGGGCATCCTTGGAATGGTACATGAGATTGGAGAGAGCTAATATTCGAAGTTGGAGGGACCTAGTTGATGCCTTCATAAAGCAGTATCAGTATAATGTTGACATGGCACCAAATTGCACTCAGTTAGAAAATCTAGCCCAGAAAGCTAATGAGTCCTTCAAAGAATATGCGCAGAAATGGCGCGAGCTGGCGGCTAGAGTCCAGCCACCTATGCTGGAAAGGGAGATGATGGACATGTTCACTAATACTCTGGAGGGCCAATACTACTCCGCCTGCTCTGCATCCTCAAGTTTTGCCGATTTGGTTATGATTGGTGAACGAATTGAAAGTGGAATTAAGGCTGGTAGAATACAGAATCCAAGTGCTGCTAGTTCCTCCTCTAGGGCTGGTGGAAAGAAGCCATACAATGGGTTTGCCAAGAAAAGAGAAGGCGAGACTAGTGCTGCTTACTATGGGGGAGGCAGAAACCAGGCTTATCAACAAGTAGCCGCTGTGACTATATCAAATGCTCCTTTTCAGCAACATCAGCAACGAGGGTATGCTCCACGTCAATATCAACCGAAAGCGCCTGAAAGGGTTTTTGATTCGATCCCGATGACATATGCACAAGTATTGCCATATCTCCTCGATTTGAAGTTAGTACAATTGAGGACTCTAGCCACTCCTGCTAAGTTGCCTGCTAATTGGGATGCCAATGCGAGATGTGAATTCCACTCTGGGGCACCTGGACATAGCATTGAAAACTGTAAAGCGTTGAAGCATCAGGTTCAAAATCTTCTCGACTCTAAAGCCATCGAGTTTACTCCTACTGGCGGGCCTAATGTTGTTCAGAATCCTATGCCTCCCCATGGAGCTCGTGTTGCAAATGCCATTGAGGTTGTGGAAGATGCTCGCTTGGTCAAGGATGTGATCGAATTGGGCTCTCTGTTGCCATTATTGAAAAAGGAATTATTGAGGATGAATCTATACTCTGGTTGTGGAGAATTCTGTGCTGATTGCATGGTCGTTTCCTCAGTTTGTGATAAGGTGAAAAGCGGGGTTCAACAGTTGATAGACAGTGGGTATCTACAGTTTGAGCGTGTGCATCGTCCTGAAATGGTTGAAAGCGAAGTTAATGTGGCATCCATTCCGTATACTCCTGCCAAAATTCCAATTCCTGCCAGAGCACCTCCTTTGGTCATTACATTGCCTGGTCCTGTCCCGTATAACAATGAAAAAGCAATCCCTTGGAATTATGGCGGAGAAGTTTTCTACCAAGGGGCCAAGTATGAGATTAAAATGTCGGTTGAGAAAGAAGATGTGGATAATGTTGTTGGCATTGGGAGAATGACAAGGAGTGGTCGTATTTTCAATCCTCCCCAGAATACTCACAATGATAATGCAGAAGCTCTAGCTCAAGCTAAAGGGAAAAAAGTGGTAGAAGATACAGTGGATCAGGGGCAAAGCTCTAATTCTGAAGATACTGTGGCCAAAGAGATGGAAGAGTTCCTAAAGATCATCAAGAAAAGTGAGTATAAAGTGGTTGACCAACTGAGTCAAACTCAATCAAAGATTTCGATTTTGCAGTTGCTCCTGTATTCGGAGACACATCGAAATGCTTTATTGAGACTTCTAAGTACTGCCTTTGTCCCTCCGAAAATCTCAGTGAATCAACTTGAAGGAGTGGTGTCAAACATCAACGCTGGTAATGGATTGGGATTCACTGATGCAGACTTGCCTTCCGAAGGTAGAAACCACAATAGAGCTTTGCATATATCAGTGGAGTGTAAAGGGACTATGTTATCACGTGTTCTCGTGGATAATGGATCTTCTTTGAATGTATTACCGAAGTCGTCTTTGATGAGGCTAGATTATTCTGGTGTTGAGATAAGGCCGAGTGAACTGACGATGAGAGCTTTTGATGGCTCAAAGAGATCAGTGTTTGGGGAAGTGGACTTGCCAATAATGATAGGCCCCCAGCTCTTCACCATTACTTTCTTTGTGATGGATATCCACCCGTCTTATAGTTGTCTCCTGGGACGTCCATGGATCCATGCTGCTGGGGCCGTGACTTCCACATTGCATCAGAAACTCAAGTTCGCAACTCAAGGAAAGATAGTCACCATATGTGGGGAAGAAGAACACGTGGTAAGTCATCTTGCGTTCTTCAGGTATATCGAGGTGGAAGGAGAGGTCCACGAGACGCCTTACCAGGCCTTTGAGGCTGTCCAGACTATCAAGATCCCTTATGTTGAAAATAAGAAGTTGGAGGCTCCCATGTCTTCACTAAAGGAAGCTAAAGCTGTGGTTGAATCTGGTCATCCTGAAGGATGGGGCCGAGTCTTGGATTTACCAATCAAGAAGGATAAATGTGGGATTGGATATCAGTTGGGTTAGAGTTCATCTAATGGGGCCCCCAAGAAGCCCAGAACCTTTGTTCCAATCAAGTTCTCTTGTGCTGGCATTGTCAAGGATCATATTTGTGCTGCTGATGATGATATGGATAGCGATTATGACATTGAAGAATGGATCAAGCCGTGTGTCCCAGGATAGAAGCTTCCCAACTGGTCGTCCAAGGACATCATCTCAATTGCTTTTGATCAAGAGTAATACTGTTTGTTTTTGTTTATCATGCAATAATTCCTGTGTTCTGCCCAAGACACAGTGAACACATGTAGGGCATCATTTGTTGTTTTCAATGTTAAAATCATTAATAAAAGGATGCTTTTGCATTCAAACGTTTTTGTTCCCTGTCTTTCTCTTTTAAATTTTACATTTGTTATAAATAAATAAAAAATGGCAACGTTTCTTATTCATCATCATCCCTCCATTCTAAAATAAAGCATAAATCATAATTCATGCAGATTCACTTCTCCTCCAGATTCTGTTGATAACGATCTTGCTATGCCTCGTTATGACTTCGACAATCCTATCTACACCGCTGAAGAAGGGGATGAAGAAGATTGTGAACTCCCTGATGAGTTGGCCAGATTGTTGAAACAAGAAGAGAAAGTGATCGAGCCGCATCAAGAGCCTATTGAGACGGTGAATCTTGGCACCGAAGAGATGAGAAGGGAGGTTAAAATAGGGGCTTCTTTGAATGAGGATGTAAAAGAAAAGTTGATTGGAATGTTGAAGGAGTATTCTGATATCTTCGCTTGGTCTTACGAAGATATGTCCAAGAAAATTCAGGAAGAGGTTCAGAAGCAGTTTGATGCAGGTTTTCTCGCTGTAATAGTTTATCCACCATGGGTCGCCAATATTGTACCTGTACCTAAGAAAGATGGGAAGGTACGAATGTGTGTCGACTATCGAGATCTGAATAGAGCGAGCCCGAAGGATGATTTCCCGCTTCCTCACATTGATGTATTGGTAGATAATACTTCTCAGTTCTCGGTTTTCTCCTTCATGGACGGTTTTTCTGGTTACAATCAAATAAAGATGGCGCCCGAGGACATGGAAAAGACAACATTCATTACGCCTTGGGGCACCTTTTGTTACAAGGTCATGCCGTTTGGGTTGAAGAATGCTGGGGCAACCTATCAAAGAGCTATGGTGACTTTGTTTCACGACATGATTCATAAGGAGATTGAGGTCTATGTGGGCGACATGATTGCAAAGTCCCATACTGAGGAGGAGCACCTTGTTCACCTGAAGAAATTGTTTGAAAGGTTAAAAAAGTTCAGGTTAAGGTTGAATCCCAATAAATGTACCTTCGGAGTGAGATCAGGAAAGTTGCTTGGTTTCATCGTAAGTGAAAAGGGTATTGAGGTCGATCCCGCCAAGGTAAAAGCTATACAAGAGATGCCTAAGCCGAGGACCGAGAAGGAGGTTCGTGGGTTCCTAGGAAGGTTGAATTATATTGCAAGGTTCATCTCACACCTTACCGCCACGTGTGAACCTATCTTCAAGCTATTGAGAAAGAATCAGGCAATAAAGTGGGATGACAATTGTCAAAAGGCATTTGATAAGGTTAAAGAGTATTTGCAAGAGCCTCCAATCCTCATGCCTCCAGTGTGTCGCTACCGCGAAAAATGGAATCAGAGTCGCCACTAATATATTTATCCCAAAAGGGAAAGGAATACCAGATAACCTAACTCAGAATAAGAACAAGGTCTTTCGACCAGAGAATAGGGTACGGGAGTCGGTTACGCAAGGGGAAGGTGCTAGCACCCCTCACGCCCATCGTACTCGATGGTATCCACCTATGTTTGTTTCTATCTAAAGGGTGTATCTATGTCTAAACCTAAATGCGAATGAATGCAAAAGAAATACGGGGAAAAGAAGGAATTATTTACAAGTGTGCTCGCTTAGGCCCCGCGACCCAATGCCTACGTATCCCTTACAAGGAACCAGAGCTACCGTAGTTCGGCTCCATAGTTTCCATTTGTTTTGTGTTTTTTAGTTGAAAAGAGGTTAAGGTCACAATCCACGATGCTCGACCTTTGGAGACTTATACGCCTAGTTTGGAATGGACTCAACATGTTCTTAAGCGCCTAACAAGGCAAAAGAATGAACTTTGGTTTGTGTTTTTTATGTAACTACATGATGAACAAAACCCAATACAAGGTTTCGCACCACTTCGTCACTTTGTTTTAATTCGAGCCTTTATTAGGTGTTTTAAGTGTTTTTGGTTGGGTATTTTTTAAGGGAATTTACTTTGCAATTTGAATCACATAAAAATGTATAATGATCGAGAAGCAGATTAGGGAATGAATCCCACTCACTTCTATCCCATTATATAATGTTCAAGAAACAGATTAGGGAATGAATCTCACTCATTTCTATCCCATTAGTTAATGTTCGAGAAACATATTAGGGAATGAATCTCACTCATTTCTCTCCCATTAAGTAGTGACCGAGAAACAGATTAGGGAATGAATCCCACTCATTTCTATCCCATTAGTTAATGTTCGAGAAACATATTAGGGAATGAATCTCACTCATTTCTCTCCCATTAAGTAGTGACCGAGAAACAGATTAGGGAATGAATCCCACTCATTTCTATGCCACTAAGTGATTGAGAAACAGATTACGGAATGAATCCCACTCATTTCTCTATCGCTTTTTTTATGTGATTCGTATCTTTATTTATTAGTGTTTTAATATTGAAAAAGAAAAGATGAACAAAGGGGAACTAACCTATTCTCTAATCTAAGTTATTCTATTCTACAAGTGGCCCTAAGGTCAAGGATAAGGGATCTCTACCTATGTTATCATGCATAGACTACAACCTAAGTTGTTCTATGTGACTAATCTTAATGAAGATTGAAGTCACCGCCCTAAGGGAACATGGTAAGCATATAGTAAGAGATAAGCAAAAGCAACAAGCAAGGTAGGTGACTTAATGAAGTCCCTAACCAAGTCTACTCCTAAGAGAGACTACACACAATGAATCTCAAGAGAAAACAATCTACAAAAAGTGGAGGAAGAACAAGCAAATGTCGCCTCTTAAACTAACAACAATTAAAGTGTATAAGAAGAGGCAAAGCATGAGAAAGAGGGAGGAAAGCCCTAGGGCAGTAGCAAACCAAGGGAATTAGTGTCCTAAATCACACGAAAATATTCACAAGAAGTTACCAAAGTATCGCATGAATCGTTACTTAACAATTAGCGAATCAAACATCAATTAATCAAAACAAAAAGAGAATGAACACATGGCCTAAGCTTAAGGTCAGTAGCATTAATTTGTATTTATAGGTCTAAGACCTTATACCAATTCTTGTTAGTCAATTAGCCTGAAGCAACACAAAGTTCTAACAAAAACTAGACAAACCTAGGTCAAAACTAGTTAGTAAGTTCAAATGGTGAATGAAGTTAGGAAAATGCAATCAAATGATGGGAGTCAGTAGTTAATAACCTCTGAGAGGTGTCTAAACAACCATAAAATCATGTCAAGAAGTCTCATACAAAATTATAGGTCATTTGGACAAGTTTTGATACAATCGTTAATCAAAAGCAAGTTATTTACATGTAAGAAAGGAACATTCAAGTAAAATAAGAAGAAACTATTTAAAAATATAATTCCAGGTCTTAGGACCACTAAACATCCCTAATTATATGTACAAAAAAGATCCAAGGATATTGCATAAATGCAAAGCAAATTATAGGTCAAATTCACATGGTTATCCGTTTAGAAACGCACATTAATCGGGTATAGAAAACCCAATGAAAACCTAACCAAAACACGGAATTGGACTTTTATTTTTTACACACATTATGACATATGAGTCTACTGAAACAACACAAAAATTGGTAATTAGATTCTATACCTAAGGTTCCTAATCAAATTAGTTTATAAAACATACCAAGACATGAGAAAATGTGAACACACTAAAGAAAAAGATTCATTAAAAATAGTAAACTAAATTCTAAAAATCTATAAAAAATACTAAAATCATATAAACACATGAAACTACCTAAATCATATTTTTATTTATTTTTTATTTGAATTAGAACTGATTTATGAAACAAAATTTAAATGGGAAACAAAATTAAAGTGAAATCAAAGTCTGCCTAAACTGGGGTGCATTAGCAATTTGCACATGGACTGAATTTCTTTTAAGAGGCGCATGGGCCTGAATCATATGGGTGTGAAAAGCAACGATACTGAGCCCAAAACAAGAAACATGCGTGATGGTTAGTATATGGAGTGTTTGGCTCAGAAAAATGACATTACCCAAGCAAGAAATACATTCGCAGCCCAATAGCATTTGATTATCTTTTCCCATTTTATACTACCATCTGTATTCATGTTATTATCCCCTTCTATGTTTCTTAACGTAACCTAAAAATATGTAGGACATGCATCAATTGGTCACACCTCAATTAAAGGCACTACCAGACAAAAGCGATTTTAGCCAATCATCAAGTGACACACCTTATTCCTAATTATCCAAACAAGAAAAACAATTGAAATGAAACAAGGAAAAACGTGATACATGAACCAATGAGAGGGTTTCACCCCATGCGGCTCACGTGAACAGTACGTGGTACTGCAATCATCTTCTCCGACGGACCAAACGGAGGTCACGACGGCGCCGGCGCAAAAGTGCCCGGAAATAAAAGAAAGAACCGCCGTTCCCACTCAATTTCTTCTTCTAAATCCAGATATCCAGTTCGTCCTAGCATTCAAGCACCCTATCCTCACCAATCACAACACACAAGTTTGAATCTAAAGCGAAAGCGAATCGAAAAAATGCAACACATAGCCACCGAAAACATGTGAGCTAATCTCCAGCCTCCCGGTGGAGGGAGCGCGCCAGATGCAAATGAACCTACCTCATGTTACTAGCATGCTCAGCAAGATTAGAAAGCGTACCTGATACGAATCTCGAATCGAAAAGATGTAAGGAAAACTCTACTTAGCTGCTATCTTCCTTGAGTCTTGAGTGCACAGAGGATAATCTTTGAAACCGATGCTAGCCTTTGAGAAATAAACTCAAAGGTTTCTGAGATTTGAAGGTGATGAAACTTTTTTCAGAAAACCGATATCGCGATGAGATGATGGTGCTGATTGATTCAGATTGTTGATTATGGTGCAGTGACGGTGAAGTCTGTTGAAGAGAGTGGAGGTTGGTGATGAAGGTTGGTTGTGTGTGATGGTGATGATGAAGGTGGTGGTTATTGATCGGAGAAGGTAGTTATGGCGGTCGGAGAGTTTGTTGAAAGTTTGTTATGGTTGTTGTTGGTGGAGAGAGAGAGAGATGAAAGAGAGAATCGGAGTAGAGAGTGAGAAGAAAAATCTAAGAAAAAAATGAAGAGAGCCTTCACTTTGGGAAGGGTTTTGGATTATATAGTGTGGTGTAAGGTTTATGGTGTGGATGATGTAGCATAGCTTTTTTCCTTCAACACTTAGTGAACAAGTATGGTGTAATTGTAGTATACTCCTTTTTCCTCTTTCATGGGACAGGTCATTTGTGTGGCTAAATGAGTAATATGGGGTGACTTGCTCTATATGAGCTATACTGCAAGAAGTTCAAACAGATGCCCACTGTATGCACATGTAACTTATTCCATTACTTTTCATGCAACGCCAATTGGAGTAGCACCAAGGTGTGCGTTTGGTTGCAACATTCTCGTGCAGCAGCCATGTTTTCGGTTTACCGCGTCATGCCGGTTCGGTGTGACGAAGTTAACTTCAAGCGCGTATAATCTTCTCAGTAGGCCGCCTCTTAGCTCAAGCTCACAATCAATGTAACGGGGCTATTTACTAGAGCAACAACAATGTTGATGCGTTCCCGGAATAATGGCTATGTGCGTGTAACAAACGACTTCGAAAAGCCTCGACCCCCACTGCCTTCGTGTTGCAACACCTGCTGGACAGCCTTGTAACATTAGCAGATTCAAAAGGCATACTTTGTAGTCCTCTAACCTGCTAACCAAACTCTCAAATTAGTTCATCTTGGCCTCACGATAGAGATAGTGTATGATAGAACAAGTTTTGCATTGGAATGATTTGGGGAAGATACTTGTAACTCATTCGGAATTCCTGAGAAACAGGCCCTTGCGTTCTTGCTACACGCGTATGCCAGTCCTTTCCCGATGCCGGCCATGATGCCATGCCAAATACACCACTTTGCAGCCTTACATCTTATGATTCCCTCAGCCAAATGATATGATCAGGGCATCAATTGAAAGAGGAGATGGGATAGAGAAATTCTTATTTCAATAACTTCTCCAATTGAGACTTGGATCATTACACAAGTTCCCCTTAAAGCCATGCATTCTCTCAGTTTCAAATTTTCTGGATTTTTCTCAAGTATTGGAAACTTAATCAACATTGAATCCTCAACTTTCCCTTCACATCTTTTGATACAAAATTTAAATGGAGAAATTTCCAACTACAATTTTGTAGTGGGCTAAGATATGAACAACTTTTGTGTTGAGAGAACATTGACTTGAGGGCTGGAACTTATTCAAAAACGTATTGGAACTCAGTCCTTCGCAACTGGATTTGCCTGCGCACTTGCCCTAGTCAAGGGACCACCCCACAACCGTTCCAAGGGCATGACTTTGGAGCCTTGTATCTTCCCAACCCCACAGTCAAAATCAATGATGTTTAGCTCAATGAATAGGAGGCATGGAGTAGAACACATGTATGTTTGAATTGGCTTGATAATATGCTCGTAACTCTTTAAGAATTGGATTATAAACGGCACACTATGTGTTTGTGGAAATGCTTGCGCTGACGAGAAGCTCTGCCCAGCAATATGACTTGCACAAGTTATAATTTCCAAACTTCATGGCTTTGTATCTTTCCATCTAGACTTCAAATTGAAAAACTCACAACTACAAAGTTGTTCTATGCCATGAGAGGAGTAATTTTGCAGTTGACCTTGTCTTGAAATAAAGCTTCTATCCACGTGTGAATTAGACCTAAAGTCAGCTGCGCAATCATCTTGAAAACCCAAAGAATTTCTCTAAGTTAAGACTTTCCACTTATGGAAGATTTCAAATTCAACTAACTTTCCACTTTTAGTAATTTTGAGAAATCTTTGATTTTATTTACTTCTTTGACTTTCTTGGTCAATTTTCCAATGAAAGTCCACAATATGACAATTTGACTCTGATTCTGGCCAAAATATTCAAAAGTCACCTGTTTGACTTTTTCAGCTCTAGGCGAATTTTCCAGATTACTCAGCTTCTAATCCAGTTTCCACTCAGACCTCAACCAATAAAATCCACTGTACATTTTCTTCTGAGCATCCATATTTTCCATTCAAATGTCATCTCCTTTTAAACAAAGCTTTGACTTATAAGCGATGAAAGCCTGATCTCAAGAGAATCGGAATGGAAATGATGTAAATGATGTTTTCTCATGGGACCTCAGATCTGATTCTTCTTAACCAAGTATTTTCCACAAAATCTTTCTTTTATCCATTTCTGAATAGTAACCATGATATGAATGAATGTATTGGATGAATGACCTAGATGAAGTATGCACATGAATGTGATATGAAATTCAATTGGGGATAAATAAGTGGGCAAATTTTGGGGTGCAACAGAGTGGAAGGTAGACCGTTGATTATGTACTTGACGGTCCTCGAGAATTCAATGGGGTGTGTGCTGGGTCAGCATGACGAGCCCGGTCGAAAAGAGCACGCAATTTATTACCTTAGCAAAAAGTTTACCGATTGTGAATCAAGATACTCACTACGCGAGAAAACTTGCTGTGCTTTGGCATGGGCTGCTCGCCGACTGAGACAGTATATGTTGACTCACACCACTTTGTTGATTTCAAAGATGGATCCGATCAAATATATATTTGAGAAACCAGCATTGACAGGAAGGATTGCCCGTTGGCAAATGATCTTGACAGAATATGACATACAATACACTACTCAGAAGGCCATTAAAAGTAGTGTGATTGCTGACTATCTTGCGCATCAACCTGTGGATGATTACCAAACTATGCACTTTGAGTTTCCTGATGAGGATATAATGTGTGTGGTAGAGACTGCCAATAGTCAAGATCAAGAGGAAGGACCTGAACCAGGGGCGCGATGGACGCTGGTGTTCGATGGTGCTTCTAATGCATTAGGCAATGGTATTGGGGCTGTTCTTACTTCTCCGACAGATTTTCATATTCCATTCACGGCCAGGATTTGTTTTGATTGTACTAATAATGTGGCTGAATATGAGGCTTGCATATATGGTATTGAGGCTGCCATTGACTTGAGGATTAAAAATATCGCAGTTTATGGAGATTCTGCTTTGGTGATTAGTCAGATCAATGGAGATTGGGAAACACGCCACCCCAACTTGATTCCCTATAGAGAACATGTTGTGAAATTGGCTCAATACTTTGATGAGATCACCTTTGATCATATCCCGCGAGAGGAAAATCATTTGGCTGATGCCTTGGCCACTTTAGTATCCATGTTCAAGGTTAAATGGGACAATGAAGCGCCTTCAATTGTGATCAAAAGGTTGGATGAGCCCGCGTTCTGTGGCGTTATTGATAACGTGCCTGATGAGAAACCATGGTTTTATGACATTAAGAAATTTCTGGAGACCCAAGAGTATCCTGAGGGTGCTTCCCTTACGGATAGGAAAACTCTGAAGAGACTATCTGCCAAGTTCTTCCTTGCCGGAGGTGTGTTGTACAAGAGGAATTTTGATTCTGTGTTGCTCAGATGTGTGGATAGACACGAAGCGGCAAAGATCATGCAAGAGGTGCATGAAGGATCCTTTGGTACACATGCAAGTGGACACACCATGGCTAAAAAAATATTGAGAGCAGGTTTTTATTGGTCGACTCTGGAGCATGATTGTTTCAACCATGTGGTGGTATGTTACAAATGTCAAGTGTATGCAGATAGGGTTCATGTACCTCCAGTTCCTCTGAATGTGTTGACATCTCCTTGGCTGTTTGCTATGTGGGGCATCGATATGATTGGAGAAATTAAGCCCACCGCCTCTAATGGACATCGTTTCATCCTCGTTGCTATTGACTACTTCACCAAGTGGGTTGAAGCTGCTTCTTATGCAAATGTCTCCAAGCAAGTAGTGACTCGCTTCATCAAGCACAATATAATTTGTCGTTATGGGGTTCCTGAGAAGATTATCACTGATAATGGATCCAACCTCAATAACAAGATGATGAAGGAATTATGCGAGAACTTCAAGATTACGCATCATAACTCCTCCCCGTACAGGCCAAAGATGAATGGCGCAGTTGAAGCGGCCAATAAGAATATCAAGAAGATTGTGCAAAAGATGGTGGTCACCTATAAAGATTGGCATGAGATGTTGCCTTTTGCTTTACATGGTTATCGTACCTTGGTGCGTACTTCCACAGGGGCAACTCCCTTCTCATTAGTATATGGCATGGAAGCGATTCTTCCGGTGGAGGTCGAGATTCCTTCATTAAGGGTATTGACAGATGTGAAGCTCAGTGAAGCTGATTGGGTTCAGACCAGATTTGATCAACTAAACCTCATTGATGAAAAGAGATTAGCGGCCATATGCCACGGGCAAGCTTATCAAAAGAAGATGAAGAAAGCCTTCGACAAATAGATTCTCCCTCGACACTTTCAGGTTGGTGACCTTGTGCTCAAGAAGATCCTGCCTATTCACAATGATCCTAGGGGCAAGTAGACTCCGAATTACGAAGGGCCTTATGTCGTAAAGAAAGTCTTCTCAGGTGGCGCCATGATCCTCTCAACTATGGATGGCGAATACTTTCCACTCCCCGTGAATGCCGACGCAGTTAAAAAATACTTCGCATAGACCTGATCAAAATAAAATAAAATAAAAGAAAAGGAAAAGATCAGGCAAAAGAATGAAAAAGAAATAAAGTACACCCGCTAAGTTGAAAACCCGAAAGGGCGACTTAGGCAAAAAAGGGGTCCTGGTGGATTGAAAACCCGAAAGGGCGGTCCAGGCAAAAGAGGGACAAAAAGCGAATGACTGCGTCGTGCATTAAATCCTTGAGCATAGCTAGTCACCACAATTGGAGGACTCAAAAGGGTAAAGGATCAATTCATTCATCCATTTCGGAAAGCAAAGCAGAAGGAATATTGAAGATCTGCAAGGCATAGCAAGATTGGAACCCAATGGAATCTTTTCTTACGTTGCCATGTTTGTAAATGCTGTTTGTTTTCCTTTTTGGTGGCCACATCCTTAAGGGGGCCACTTCCTGATGTACTCGCCTATGTTAGGCAATTTTTCATTAATGAAAAGATATTTCACTCAGAAAATTCCGGCATCGTTTTATTTTTCGGTTTCGTTTACAAAAACGTCCAGTTATTTTGATAAGCATTGCATCTCTAACATTGAAGTCCTACAAAAGGAACATGATCTAAAACAGATAGAATTGCTTAAAGACTTTGAGTACTTGGGATGGTGGACGAGGTAGGGCCATCATACCTGGGGCATATTTGTTTGATTTGTTTTGCAGGAATCTCCGATCATTCAGCACAGTCAGAAGCCAGTACCTATGCTTCAAGAAATGTCAACCGGGCATCTCCCTCGAGATGGAACCCTAGGGTTTCTTTTCTTCTGAATACCAGAGTTTACTTCTCTTTGGAGCTCTCATCTGTGGCCCAAATTTTGCGCAGTGCTGATTAGATTCCCTTATCCTTCAACAAAGATGTGGAAGTTCAAAGGGGGAGGTGCAATCTTCAAGTTTCCAAGCATGATGATGCTGATGTATCTCAAAAATGCTGTCATGCCTTCTTCCTCACAAGTCTTCTGGTGCGAGTTATTCCCCTGCAGAAGTTGCATACTGAGGATAATCCAAAAACCATCTGGTGTGGCCTTACAAAGTTAAGACATCGAGAGGAATCTCCACAGAGTCCTTCAGACAGAAGCCTCTCTCCGATGTTCATCCATCCTCTCTGGCATATAGAAATCATTGCATCTATAAAAGCGCGTAGAATTTCCATAAATATGGAGCATTACGCCATGGAAAGTTCAAACATGCATCAATGCATATGCCAAGTTCACATATGTTACACAGACAAATTGATATACATCCCCAGAAGAAGTCTCACTTTCCCTCCCCCAGTGTGGATTGGATACAAAGTCCTTCATCAAAATCATTGTTTCATTGGTCATTTCCCGCATGCTGAGTTCAAACATTGGGATAACCCATGCTTTGCATGAGTCTGGTCATTACTAGTCTCCGTCTCATGTCAAGTCCATTGAATATTGGCATCACCTTCAGATCCAATGTTCATAAACATCCCCTATAGAGTCTAGTCATTACTAGTCCTCCTAAATAAAGTCCAATGTTTATTGGCATACCTCTTCAAATCTCGAGCCACGCTACGGTTGTGTCTTCTTTTTCAAAGTTTAACTAAGGTTAGCAATTTGGTAGAGTCGTCTACGGATGGTTTCTTCCTTGTGGAGTCACGCGACGGTTGTGTCTTCTTTTTCAAAGTCTAACTAAGGTTAGCAATTTGGTAGAGTCGTCTACGGATGGTTTCTTCCTTGTGGAGTCACGCTACGGTTGTGTCTTCTTTTTCAAAGTCTAACTAAGGTTAGCAATTTGGTAGAGTCGTCTACGGATGGTTTCTTCCTTGTGGAGTCACGCTACGGTTGTGTCTTATTTTTCAAAGTCTAACTAAGGTTAGCAATTTGGTACAGTCGTCTACGGATGGTTTCTTCCTTGTGGAGTCACGCTACGGTTGTGTCTTCTTTTTCAAAGTCTAACTAAGGTTAGCAGTTTGGTAGATTCATCTACGGATGGTTTCTTCCTTGTTGAGCCGCTCTTCGGTTGTGTTTCTTTTTCAAGTCTAACTAAGGTTAGCAATTTGTTTGGTCCGCCTTTGGCTGACCTCTCTTAATAATACTCAACACTCTTTTTTTACCACAGAATGCAAATTTTGATGGTACTTTTGGATATTCAATCCACTTACACCTCTTATGTCCAGAACTTGTGTCGTTCATACATTCAGGTTCAAGAAGATTGAATAGGGGCAGCTGTTGCACCCCAAAATTTGTCCATTTATTTATTCCCTAATTGGCTTACCTATCACATTCATGTGCATACCTCATCTAGGCCATTCATCCGTTACATTCATCCATATCATGGTTACTATCCCGAATTGATAAGAAAAGAGTTTCTGCAGAAGAAATTCCCGATCAAAATAAGAAAAGAGTTTCTGCAGAAGAAATTCTCGATCAAAATAAGAAAAGATTTGAAGTCTGATTGCATGGCCTCATTTCCATTGGCATACTCCTAAAATCAGGGTTTCATCCTCTTCAATTCAAAGCTCTGATCAAAAGATGCAATCCTCAAATTCTGGGTTTTCAAACTAGGGTTTTGACCAAAGCCGACCCTGTCGACTTATGGTGGTCAAAATTTAATCAGGAGTTAATTTTGAATGTGAAGTGTGGTTACCTTGAAGAAATATTCGTTGAAACTTCTTTAGTTGAAAATTGATTGAGAATGAGATCTGAAACTAATTAATCAAGAAATTCATCTGGAATCGGAAAAATCAGGAAAAAGCCGACTTTTGGGGAAAAGTCAAAGTCAACTGTCAAATATTGACTCATGGTGGAAAATCGGTCAAAGAAAAGTCAAAGAAACAAAATAAAACCAAGAAATCATTGAATTTGCCATTTTGGGAAAGTTAGTTAAAATGAGAAAATTCAAAAAAATGGGAATTTCTACACTTAGAGAATTTTTGGATAAATTGGAAATTGGTTGATCAACTCACTTCACCATCACTTTACACGTGTCAAGAGGCTTTGTTTCAAGACAAGTTCAACATCAAAGTTGTATATCACATGGAGATGAACAACTTTGTAGTTGGAAGTTCTTTCATTTGAAGCATGGTTAGTGGACTACAAAAGTGCAAAGTTTGAAGGTTCCAAGTAATTCAAGTCATGTTGCTGGGCAAATTGCTGGGTGTGACGCAAGCGTTTTATCAAACAGTTGGCGTGCTAACTTTGAAGCTGATTACAAGAGAGTACAAAAACTCATCAGATGCAAACTTGATATACATGTCTTCTCCTCCATGCTCTCTATCCAATGAGACAAGAATTGGGTCATTTGGACAAGTATTGAATCATTTATGAAGCCTTAAAGTCATGGCCCCACCAAGTCACATTTTGGCCAAGGCAGGGGCACAAATCCGAGGCAAGCACGAGGCATTTTGTCAAGCATGTGGCAGGCTGAATTAAAAGCTCATTTTAAGGAATCACAAGTGTCCAATTAACTCAAGCTCAATATCAAACTACTCTCCTCCATGCCCTCTATCCATGGAACTATAGAGTTTGTGTTTTGGTCGTATAGTTAAGGAATTTTAAAGCATCAAAGTCGTGCCCCTGAGAGTCGCGTTTGAGAGGATACCAGGCTTGGACTCAGGTCATGCGTGTGTATGGTATTTCAGTAAACAGCACGTGGAATTCATGGTCATTTTTACTATGCTTCTAAACTCCGTCTCAAGACCCTTTCAATACCAATCATGCTCTATTACATGCCATCTTTATGATGAGACCAAGATTTAAGCATTTGGGTGATTGGTTAAGGAGTTAGAGAACTCTAAAGTGAGTGACATTGAATGGAATAATTTCTGGCTGAGGCACCATGGATGCAGTTTGCTGCCACGCTCTTGCACACATCATTATCATATTTTCCAAATAGCCATGCATAGAAAGTCACACGTGAAAGGGCAAGAAAGACCATGCTACAAATAACCACCCTTGTGTCATACCCTAATTTTTGACCCCCCTGAGATGACATATCTTCAGGATTTTCATCAGGTCAGAGCAAGTACCCAGAGCATTCACTTCTTCATCTGGCATTTGATCAAGGATGTTCAAAGACAAGAAAACTCAGGCAAAGGATCAATCAATAGAAGGATTGGTCTCTAACACAATCATAGGACTCAAAAGCTTCACTTTTATATTCACCTATGATTGATTAGACACCCAGTCATCTGAGTACAGGTTTACTCAGGTCACCAGACTAGGGTTTTTGAGCCTATCAAGGACTGAAATCAGGGATCACCTTTGGGAAACCCTAAAAATATCCAAGACATCTATTAAAGACTTCAATCATCTTCAAATGATCCATATAATAAGATCCACTGGACATCACACCTCAATTCAAGATCCACAGTCACCAATTTCATCTGGTCGACAATTAGGGTTTTTAACCTAATTCATCTGGATAGTTGACTTTTAATCAGGGCATGGATCCAAAACTCAAGACATGATTCAAGAACCTCTACTACCTCAATATAACCCACTTACATCACTCATTTGAGGAGAAGATCTTAATTCCACACAAAAGTCCAAAATCTCACTTTATTTGAAAAAAGTCAACTGTATGGGATCACCTTTGACTTTTAAGATTTTTGGTCAAACCATGACTTTCAAAGATCAATATCATCAATATATGGATATTAAAGTCATTTGACCAAAGAAATTCAAGAAGAATCATCAAGGAGCAAAAAGTCGGGAATTAGGGTTTTTGAGGGCATTGTGGGAACTCAAAATTTCACCTACACAACTCAAAAAACTTCCAACATGAAAGTTGTAGATCTTGCAAAATAAAACAACATCTTACAATCGAACTTTTTTCAAAAGATCAACCATTTAAGAGATTTGGAATTTTCAAGCTTTAGGTTATAAAAACTTAGAAATTTTTCTAAGTGTTTTAACCTAGTTTTCATCCAACTTTGAGCTCATTTTTCACAATTTTCCCAAATGATTCTGAAGAAACCCCAAACTAATGATTTGAAGTAGATGTTTAGGGCTTTCCAAATTGTGCTCAACCTTCTCCAAATTCATTTTGAGCTAGGAGTTATGCTTGTTCAAAGTTGGCCTCATAAGGTGAAATTATAGGTCATGAACAAAGTGGAACTTTGCAATTTTGTGCAATTAGCTTCACTAAGTGATGCTACACGACCTCTAACACACCTGCAAGCATGCCATACATCAATTTCCATCATTGCATAAGGATTGAAGAAGATTCCCAAAAACAAAGGCATGTGATTATGTAATGATTGCATTTTTGAATTTATGGCAAATGGTGAATCATCAAGGAATCTTGCTCTAAGCCAATTAGAACTCTCCTCTGCATCAGAAATGTTCCCTAAGATCATACAAGATCAATGGTTGGGGAAGCTAGCCCGAAAATGCATCATTGCATTTGGGATATTTTCAAAATTTCTTCATGGCTAAGAAACCAAACTCACTTCACTAAGCAAGCTTGCTATGTTCAACTGCTCTGAACCATTTGCCTATAAATAGAGGGGTCTTTCTCATTCAAAAAACACACCAAAGCAATAGAATTCTTGCTTTCTCTCTTCTTTCTTCATACTTAAGGTTTTCAAAGGTTCTTTGGCAAGAAGACTCAGATTCTTCAAACCAGAGCTCTTCCTTTGGAATTAAGTATTCAAACACCTTAGGGGAGTCATTTAGAGGTGATCCAAACCTCTGAAACACTTCTGTACGTGGGGAATCATCATCTTCACCTCTCACTTGGAGCTGTTGCAGTTGGGGTCGAGCAAGAGGTTCTGGGCACTTTCAGTCCAAGTTAAGCATCTCAACACCTTCCAGGAGGATCACTGAAGCTATCTGGATCGTTGCAACAACTCTGCAACACACTTTGATCAGAGCCAAATCTTCATTTTTCAGGTAAGTTTCAAAAGCTTCAAACTCTATGATTCACGCATGATAAATTTAAAATGAAGTTACCAGTTGGTTTCTGCACCTTCATAGATCATTAGCCCTCAACCAATTGCATCAAATCATGCATATATAGTATTTCATGTTTAATTTCAGTTTTAGGGTTCTTAGTGTTCATGCTTGCGAATTTTATGTTACACTTAGAATAAATGAAATTAAAGGACACCATCATGATCCTCGTCCAAAAACGAGCAAAATCCATCTTTACATCTTTGAATTTAGTTGAGAATTGAGGGAGATAGGATTTCCAGAAATTGAAATTGTGAGGTTGAAGATGAAGTTGCTTTGTGCGCGTTTTTTTGAATTCTCAGAAGCAAGTTTAAAATATAATCAATTGGAAGCGTGTTTTGAACGACTAAAACGTTCGGCTCACTTGGTTACAAGCGCCTCTCACTTTCTCATGCCTTAGGTCTGGGGTTCGATCCCCCCCTCAGACCTTTTGTTTTTATTTTTCATTTTAACGCGCGTGTTTTATATATAACCAATTGGAATCCCTCTTTAGTCACACTGAGCGTGTAGCTCAGTTGGCTTTATTTTGTGTGGTGACCATGGGAGCGTGGGTTCAAGCCTTGGTAGTGACAAAACAATATTTTTTATCACTTTTTCCATTTGATTTCTTTACAACTTTAAACAATTATTTAACCTATCAAATTAATTCATTTTAATTTCATTTTTTACACACTTGTCATTTAATATATCTATTTTGTGAATAATCAAAAAAATCATAAAAATATTATTTATTTCATATATTCTTATTAGGTTTAAAATAGTATGTTTTAAGTGTTTTCTTAAATACTTTGAAAATATATATTTTCATTTTGTTTTAACCTAATTACTTTGTGAATAATTTTATGATAAAACCCTAATTATTTAGGTCTTAATTAGGTATAGATTTCATCTTTGTCTTAATTAAGTTGACTTTTGTCA
This sequence comes from Vicia villosa, assembly GCF_029867415.1. Taxonomy (NCBI): domain Eukaryota; kingdom Viridiplantae; phylum Streptophyta; class Magnoliopsida; order Fabales; family Fabaceae; genus Vicia; species Vicia villosa. Next base: position 414,605 of record NW_026705617.1, on the reverse strand, counting down.
ATGTTCAAAATTGTTTTCAGTCTCCAAATAAACGGATGATTAAGGTTTTCAAACAACAAAACCTTATATCATTTCAGTCATTTTCAACTGTTTCTCATAAACAGTAAATCATTTTTAAGTGGGCCTCTAATAGAGTGTAAGTCCCAACACCTTTTTCTTTTCATAGTTTATTTTTCAAAACTCTATTTACAAAATCTTCTTTCTGTTTTCAAAACATTCTTCTGGTATTTGAAGGGCATTATTCCCGGTGAAACTCTTCAGATACCTATGTGACCTTTGTCCATCTTCACTTCTTCTGTTTTCAAAAAACCATTAACTGTTTATCATATATATTCAACTGTTATCCATCAATTGCTGGTAAGGCTTTGTACATACTTCTTCAAAGGCCTCCACTCCATCCAGGTTAGGCTTTACAAGCTTTCAATTTACAGTCTTTATTTAAATTACTGTCAAATATAGAATTGTTCATATATTTGTTTAGAATTACGTTTGAGTGTAAAACCTAGGACAGTTAAACTATATATATATATTATAGGAATATGACATAGGATTGAGAATGTCTTCCCGGTGAAGGCTCTTTCCTAATTAGAAATTTGTAGTTCAAACCCCCAAGATGAATTATTCCCGGTGAAACATCTTGGCAAAAACCTTAGAATCCAAAAAAATAGGACACATCCACCCCAAGAGGAATTATTCCCGGTGAAACCTCTTACCCATTTGCTTAAAGCCAAAATAAGTTCAAAACTACATAGCTTTCTCTTGTGCTATAACAAGGACCCTCGATGACCCTCGATTAGCCTCCTCTTGGGCTTTGTACAAGGACCCACAGGCTTCTTAAAAGCATTTCCAGCTTCCTCTTGAGCTTGTATACAAGGACCCACCAGGTTTCTTATAAACATAGGAACAGGTCTTTAGTCACCTTTTAACCTACCCTGGTGAGTTTCTTCCAATTTAAACCAGACTTTAAACAAGCTAAGTTTGTCTCAATTTTACATTGAGTACACCTTTTGGAATGAGAGACATGGACAGTCTCTGTCACCCTTATCTTCATCAATTTTCCTTAGCAGAGTCTAGGATCCATGTTTGCTTATCCTCAGCAAGAGTCAGCCTTCATCTTGGGCTTTAAACAAGAAGTCTCCACTAGATAATCTTTCTGCCAATCATTTTAACAAAAACCCCTGGAAAGGGTTAGCCTCCAAAGTCAATTAATAAAAACCTGTTTAAAAGAATAAAACCCCTGGAAAGGGTTAGCCTCCAAAATCACTTCTTCAAAAACCAAAGATTCATTTCTCTTAGGAAATAATGTCCCCAAAAGAGTCAAAACCCCTGGAAAGGGTTAGCCTCCAAAGTCAATTAATAAAAACCTGTTTAAAAGAATAAAACCCCTGGAAAGGGTTAGCTTCCAAAAATCATTCTTTTCAAAAGATAAACTCACCAGCTGAGTCAAAATCCCTGGAAAGGGTTAGCTTCCAAAAAAATCAGTCTTTTAATAAATAAATCCTTCAGTAGAGTCAAAATCCAACAAAAATAGTTAGCCTCAACCTTGGGCTTCATACAAGGCACCAAAACAATAAAACTCCCCTGTTAATAGTCAGCCTCAACCTTGGGCATTGTCCAAGGCAGATAATAGAGTCTCCCCAGTGAGTCCTTCATCATTCAGGTAGCCTCAACCTTGGGCTTTGTACAAGGCAGATAAACCATACTTCATGTGTCAAAGATTCCTAACATCTAGGATCTTTTCCCTATTAGAGTCATTCACACTCAGTCAGCCACAACCTTGGGCTTTGTACAAGGCAGAAAATAATATTTTTCCTAGCTAGAGTCAGCCTCAATTCTGGGCTTTTGTACAGAATACAAAAATTCCTTGTAATTAACCCCCAGTGGAGTCATCTCCCAGAGTCAATAAATAATACATTAATCAAAAAGCCTCAAGCTTGGGCCTCATACAAGCCAGTTAAAAATCAAATCTTTTATACAGTAGATAGACATAGCTTATCTCTATAGAGAGATCTTTCCTCTATCTCACCACATTCAAACAAACAAACATTACATTTCATTTTAATCAAGTCTCCCATTTAGGATTTTGAAAGGCATGAGCTGGCAGTAAAACCCAGACATGTGGTAACTTTCCCTAATTTGGATGAGCATTTTTCTTTCATTTAAGAGGCATTTGACTGGTATACTTGCACATACACAAGTAAGGTCCCCCTCTTGAATGAAATGAATTCAGTTATTCTGTCACTCTTTTAATGTTTGTGGTGGAATAGTAGAAATACCTCTCTATAAAGATGACTTCATGTCTCTTTACTGTAAACAGAGATTTAATTCAAGCTTCAACCTTGAGCTTCAAGCAAGGCACCCAAAAATAATTAATAATTAATTAGTTCCCCGAACTACATTAAGCTCTGACTTCCATTAGGGATATGTAGGCATGAGGTTCACAAGGAATCTCAGCGAGCTAATAAAATACCAAAAATAGTCAGTCTGTCTGTCTGTCTTTCTTTTATTCAATTCAATTCCTTCTCCTAATACAAAGGAGAAACTTTCCCAATAATCATTAGCAGCACAAACACATTTAGACACAGAGAAGGTTCCTGTAGAGTACTACAGATATGTAGGGTGCTTAAACTCTTCCCTATGTATAACCGACCCCCCGGACTCCAGAATTTCTAGTCTAGGTGAATCCCCACACTTAGCAAACTCCTAGGGTTTAGTTGAGATCTTTTTTTCCCTTTCCTACTCGTAGGACAATAAGAAAGTTCGTGTGATATCGTAGGAAGAACTGAAATAAAATTCCTCCCACCAAGGGCGCATTCTCCTTCCAAATTTCGCGTGAAGGGTCTAGCGTGCCGTCCTCCCAAGTGAAACGGGGAGGTAAAAAAAACGACACCACAGAAAAATGGCGACTCTGCTGGGGATATAAGTGTTCAAAACCTTGGTTTTTCATCCAAACCAATGGTTGACCTGTTGCTGGTCCAGCCCCAATGAGGAATTAGGGATGCCAAATTCCCCCTCAAACAAGAGAGGTCCTGCCTAACCTCTGTGTCATTTCATGTGTTTGCTGCATTTATATTTGTTTATTTTGTTTATTCTGTATCGGGAAAGGGCTTGATTCCTCCTTGTGGTGAGAAATCCTATACCCGGATTTGAGTGCAACATAAGATAGGATGGAGGATGTCTTCCCGGTGAAGACCCTCTAATCTTGGTTTCCAAGTCTACTCTTGGGATTTGCCTAGCTGGTTGTGATTAACTGCGCCACTGCATTCCGAGACTGATTTGTACCAGGAGGACCTAGAAACACATTAACCCCACTTAAAGCCTTTTTTAGGACGTAGAGCGGTGATTACAGAAGTAATTGTCACGCAGATACTACACTCAGAGAAAACTCTCTTATAGATACCAATCAACGTATCTTTAAGGTTGAGCAAAAACTCTGAGACCCCTAGAACCCGTTCTACAGGTACAAAAATCCTTATCCTTAGTTTACCATTGGGGCGAGGTTTGCGTTTTGACTTCATGACCACTATACCCTTCTGCGCCATGTTTGTTTAAAACTCTTGTGTGTGCATTCATGCATTCATGCATCATTCATTAATAACAACTAAAAACAAAAAGAGTCTTTTTCGAGTCATTTTTCAAGGAAACTAAATAACGAACGTTTTGAACTTCATAGAAAGAGAGAAACGGAGAAAGGACTTAAGGATCTATACCATGGATTATGGGAGAAAGAGAGCTAGGAAATACACCTTCAAGATTCCCCAGGTCGAGGAACTGGGAAAGCTCGGAAAACTGGCGGTCATCCCCCAGGCTTTCAAGGAGAAGTATGGAAAACTTCTGCCTTTGCTCAATACCAACATTGTGGATGGGATCCTTCCCACCTTGGTACAGTTTTACGATCCAACGTATCACTGCTTCACCTTTCCAGATTATCAGCTCATGCCTACGTTGGAGGAGTACTCTCGTCTGATTGGAATACCCGTGTACGCGCAAGATCCGTACTCCGGTTTGGAAAAGAATCCTGACGACATTATCATTGCTGCAACTACTCCTTTGAACGTAGTCGACATCAGAACTCATATGGTGAGTAGAGGAGGAATTCAAGGATTGCCCTCCAAATTCCTGTTTGATCAAGCTCGGTACTTCGTCAGCATCCAAGATATGAGCGCTTTTGAGGAAATCTTGGCTTTGCTTATCTACGGATTATTTTTGTTCCCTAACATTAACGATTTCGTCGACATCAACGCAATTAAGATCTTCTTAATTGGAAATCCAGTTCCAACCTTGCTTGCGGATGCTTATCACTCTGTGCATTCAAGAAACCTGCAGCGAGGAGGATTAATCACATGCTGCGTACCGTTGTTATACGGATGGTTCGTTTCGCACCTGCCAAAGTCTAGCACTTTCTGGAATATGAGGGATGGCCTTTACTGGTCACAGAAAATCATGTCCCTCACTCATACGGACATTGAGTGGTGTAGTCCTGACAACGACGAAACCAAGATCATCTTCTGTTGTGGAAGTTTTCCCAACATACCCCTTATTGGAACTAAGGGAGGAATCAGTTACAATCCAGCTTTAGCCCGTCGTCAATACGGCTATCCCATGAAAAATATACCAAGTAACATCCAATTGGAGGGTCTGTTCTTCAAGAACATCGACGATCATGGCAACATGCTGAAGAAGGAAATTGTCCAAGCCTGGCGTCTTGTTCACAGCAAAGGGAGAAGATTGTTAGGAAAACATCTTTGCATCTCCCTAGATCCTTACCTTCAATGGGTACGCGTCAGAGCATTCAAGCTCAGGATGCCATATCAGCATCAAGAACCTATTCCCCTAAGGGAACCAATATACCTTTTCTCCACCGATGTTGAAAAACTACAAGCGGCATTAAACAAGGTATGCCAAGAAAGGAATGCTTGGAGGAACAAGTATCGAATCGTCAACACGGAAAACGTTGAGATTCATAACATCCTAAGAAGGAAGGATGAGTTACTTGAAGTGCTCGATCGACAAGTGTCACAAACGTCACTTTCTCATCATATCCCTCCTGCTTCCTGGATCATCGATCAACTCACGTCAGAGAATGCTCAGCTCAAGAAACAGAAGAAAATGTTAGAACGTGAAGTCGGCTCTTCGTCAAAATTTTAGAGTCCTTTCTCTCAGTTTCTCTGTATTTCCCTTTTCAAAGTGTGTAAAAACGGCGTTTTCGCTTAAGTAATAAAAGTTTGATGTTTCATAACGTAATTATGGTGTTTCCTTGAAAAATATTAACTTAATTGCATATCATGCATCGCTTTAGTCGTACGCACTGACACGAGAATTGTCGCGGATCTAATAGTCACTTTCCTTCTCCAGAAAGAGAGGAGGAGAAGGAGGTGAACCAAGACTTTCAAGCTGTCTCATCCATACAACACTCGTTCAAGTCGCAAGAAAAGAATGGAAGACTTTGAGCAAGAGAATGGAGAACTCAGAGAAGAGGTTAATACTCTCAAAGATGCTATTGAAAGATCAATAGTATGGTAGAAGCCCTGGTAGTTGCACAGAATCGACCAACGCCAGAAGAATCGCAAAGGACTGTGGTTTCCGAGATTGTTTCTACTCCTATTCCTCAGTATGCCATGCCACCCAACCGACCTTACGGCATGCCGTATAACTTTATTCTAGAAGGGTACATACCCCCAGCTTCTGAAGTTCCAAGAGCTACAATGGAGATGCAACCGCCGGAGGGTTACAAACCTCTGGAAATTGAAGTTTCAAGAGCAACGGCAATGGGTTTCACACAACAGAATACTGATATTCCAAGATCTGCTGTCATGGCTTCTCCACAGCCGATTATGCATACTTTTCCTCCACAGGGCGGACAAGTATATCATCACGCTCCCAGTGAGGATGCTGGCGTGTATGAAAGATTGGACGAGTCCCAAGAACAGTTTCTGCAAATGCAGAAGGAACTCAAGACTCTTCGAGGACAAGATCTATTTGGAAAGAATGCTGCAGACCTCTGTCTGGTTCCAAATGTTAAGATTCCTCACAAATTCAAAGTACCAGATTTCGAGAAGTACAAAGGGAATTCATGCCCACAAAGTCACCTCGTAATGTACGCTCGAAGAATGTCAACTCAGACTGATAATCAACAATTACTCATTCATTATTTTCAAGACAGCCTGACTGGTGCTGCACTCAAATGGTACATGAACTTGGACAGTTCAGAGATTCGTACTTTTCGAGACCTCGGAGAGGCCTTCGTCAAACAATATAAGTACAATCTGGATATGGCTCCCGACAGAGATCAACTCCGGGCCATGACTCAAAAGGATAGGGAAAGCTTCAAGGAATACGCTCAGAGATGGCGTGAAGTTGCTGCTCAAATTTGTCCACCACTTGAAGAAAAAGAAATGACAAAAATCTATCTCAAAACTTTGAGTCCATTTTACTACGGACGAATGGTTGCAAGTGCACCAAGTGACTTTACCGAGATGGTAAACATGGGTGTACGTTTAGAAGAAGCAGTTCGAGAAGGACGCTTGAACAAAGAACCAGAATCTTCTATTGGTCCAAGGAAGTATGGAAGTTCTTTCCAGAAGAAAAAGGATCAAGATATCAGCAATGTCTTGCACAAAATCAAGAAGAAATTTCAACCTCAAGTTGCAGCAATAACTCCGGTTGTTAACTCAGCGCCAGCTTATCAACCTCAGGTCTCGCAACAACAAATTCAACAAAGGTCGCAGCAACCTCAGCAGCAGGTTCGACCTCCAAATTACAACAATCGGGCTCCAAGGTATCCTGCCTTTGACCTAGTACCAATGCCGTATGCGGAATTATTTCCAACATTACTGGCAAAAGGACTCATTCAGACAAGGAGTCCTCCAAATCCTACAAACAGTTCCTCACCATGGTATAAGGCTGACCAATCTTGTCCCTATCATCAGGGGGCACCGGGTCAAAATATTGAGAACTGTTTCCCTTTCAAGATTGACGTCCAACGATTAGTGAAGAGCGGAATGCTATCCTTCAAAGATACTAGTCCAAACGTCCAAGCAAATCCTTTGCCGCAGCATAAAGAAGCTTCAGTAAATCTGATAGATCAACACCCTAACGTCATTCAAATCTACGACATTCGTTAGATAGGGGAAAATCTTGTCAAGATGCACGCTAAACAAGCTGGGTACGGCCATGTACCACCTCACAACTACTTCACATGCGATATTTGTCCAAAGAATAATCAAGGATGTGCCGTAGTTCAAGCTGCATTACAAGAACAAATGGACTTAGGATGGATTCAACATATCCGAGTCAAGACTGAACATGACATCAACATGGTTCAAGGATGTCCAGGAGAATACAAAATCTACAAAGTTGAAGATCTCGAAGGATCGGTAGTCAGGTTCCATAAGACTTTAAATGGACTTGCCTACTTTGGAACGGATTTCCATCCTTACAGTAGATGCAGGATTTGTCAAAGAAATTCACAAGATTGTTTGCGTGTTCGCAACGACATTCAAAAGCTGATGTATGACAATACCATTACTGTTCTTGCCAACAGAGAAGATGATGAAGTCTTTACTGTATCTCCTCAAATTAATCAAGTTGAACCAATGCAAGTTAAGTATGATAGTAGGAAGACAGCAATTGCTCCATTAGTCATCTACTTACCAGGTCCTGTGTCGTATGAGTCCAGCAAGGCTATACCATACAAGTACAATGCTACATTCATTGAAAATGGTAAGGAAACACCATTACCGTCTGTTGTCAACATTGTTGATGTTAGTCGAGTCACCAGAAGTGGACGAGTCTTCAACAGAACAACAGAAAATGTGGAGAAACCTTCGGAGGAAGTACCACATAGGCAAGACAATCATCCGACCAATGCTGTTCAAGCGAAAGAAAATGATGAGATCTTGAAGTTAATCCAGAGGAGTGAATACAACATTGTAGATCAATTACTACATACTCCGTCTAGGATATCTGTTCTCTCCCTGCTATTGAGTTCTGAAGCTCATAGGGAAGCTCTACAGAAAGTTTTGGAACAAGCTTTTGTAGAACCAAGCGTCACAATAAGCCAATTCAACAATATCGTTGCCAATATCTCCGCGGGAACTAGCCTGAGTTTCTGTGACGAAGATCTTCCTGAAGAAGGAGTAGACCACAATCTTCCACTTCACATCTCAGTTGGCTGCATGGGTGATGTACTCACAGGAGTCCTAATAGACAATGGGTCCTCTCTCAACGTCATGCCGAAATCAACATTGTCAAGATTATCCTTCGAAGATTACCCTCTAAGAAAAAGTCATGTCATCGTCAAAGCATTTGATGGATCAAGAAAGTCAGTTTTTGGAGAGGTAGATCTTCCCATAACTATTGGACCTCAGACGTTTAAAATCACTTTCCAAGTTATGGACATTCCAACATAATACAGTTGTTTGCTAGGTCGCCCATGGATTCATGAGGCTGGGGCAATTACTTCAACACTTCATCAGAAACTGAAGTTTATAAGAAATGACAAATTGGTAACCGTATGTGGAGAACGAGCTCTGATCGTCAGCAACCTGTCATCATTCTCAGACATAGAACCAAAAGAAGTCGTTGGAACTAAGTTCCAAGCACTTTCCTTGGACAATGGAAAGGAGAAAGCAGCGTCTATTTCCTCCTACAGAGATGCAATCCAAGTTGTAAAGGATGGCACTACCAGTGGTTGGGGGCACATTAATATTCCTACCAACAACAAGAACAGAACAGGAGTTGGATTCTTTCCGACATCATCAAAAGCTATCCCAGGGATTGAGGTAGTTCTCCCTATTCAAGAAACTTTCTGCAGTGGGGGTTTTCTTCAACCTGTCCAGCAAACAGTCAATACCATCGGTACGGAAAACACCGATGAAGAGGAATGGCTATCCTATCTTAACAAAGCAGGATACATATTGTAGCCGTAAAAATGTGACTCGACGCGTTTTCGCGCATTCGAAGTACAACAGAGTCGCCACCGAACTTTATTTATTCCAAGAAGGAAAGGGAAAATATCGATAAAACCCACAAAGGAAAGAAATGGATAAGATGGTCATTCGTAACCAAATTAGGGTTCGGGAGTCGGTTAAGCAAGGGGAAGGTATTAGCACCCCTCACCTCCATCGTACTCGATGGGACCCATTTAGTTAGTTTCGTGTTTGAGTGTTAGCGTAATGTTTGTGTTCTTATGCTTATTAATCGAGAAAAGATGAAAGAAATGTTTTTAGGGTTTTTATTATTATGAAGGAAAAAAGAAATGATTTTTTATTATTATGCTCGCCAAGACGTTTGTATCTTGTGCCTACGTATTCCCTAGTGCAATGGGAAAGTCAGAGCAATCGTAGTTCGGGGTAGAACCACGAAAAGTTTGTTAGTTGATTTTAGCGAGAGGTACTCGATTGCTTTCAAATGGAAATACTACGCGCACATGGATATGATATCACTACAAGAATGGATGACTAAATCAAGACAAGACATGATTTTGGCCATCATCGCATTCGAGTGGAAGATGTTCAATCTTCACATGTGGAAGTATGTTCGTATTGAAAATTGAATAAGTGTCTCGTTTATGAAAAGAGATTTAAAAGCCATAAGGCAAAAATGTTTGAATGAAATTGAAGTTGTGTTTTAAAGGGACGTTTAGCAAAGGATTGAGCATAGGTGTGCACCTAGCGCGTCTTTACCCAAGGTATTGAACAGGAGCGAGCCCCATTGTCACTTGTTGTCCTTGTTAATTAATTTTGGTTCGAAAGATCAGGGTATTCAAGAGGTGTGCACTTCTTGTCACAAGATCTTTCGGTTTGATTAATGTATTTTAAATTCAAAAGATCAAGGTATTCAAGAGGTGTGCACCCCTTGTCACAGGATCTTTTGGTTTGATTAAGTGTTTTAGATTCAAAAGATCAAGGTATTCAAGAGGTGTGCACCCCTTGTCACTCAATCTCTTGGTTTGATTGATGTATTTTGATTCGAAGGATCAAGGTATTCAAGAGGTGTGCACTTCTTGTCACAAGATCACTTTGATTAATTAAAGAGTTTTGGTTCAAGAAAATCAAGGTATTCAAGAGGTGTGCACTTCTTGTCACTTGATTTCTCGATTTATTTAAGAAAAGCATTTTATTGTTTGATTCAAAGGATCGAAGGTATTCAAGAGGTGTTCACCCCTTGTCACTTAATCACTTTGATTTAATTAATGAAAGGTTAAAAAGTGTTAATCCAAAAGAATCGGGGTATTCAAGAGGTGTACACTTCTTGTCACTCGATTTTTCGGTACCGTTTAAAGAATTTTTGTGGAAGAAATAAACTCGACGTTGGATCGAGAAATTTATTGTAACGACTTGGCGTTGAACCAAGGTTTATTTATTTTCAAATTGTGAGATTAAAATATTTTTTTGGTATTTTTATACAAGAAGTAAAATCTAACAAACCTACATAATAAAATATATTTTTTGTGTTTTGATATAAAAAATAAATTTAACTTTTAACTAAAAAGGTACTACTTATCACTTTTTTATAAAAAAAGAAAAAAGCTATTAAGTTATAGGATAAAAAAAAATGGTAAAAAGGAGAGGTGCATTGGGCCATGGGTGTTAAAAGACTCGGACAACAGGGTGAGGCCCGTGAAATGAATAAACATTGGCAATAATAAAAATAAAATAAAAAAGGTTTGGACCGGGTCGGCCCAGATCCGCCCACTCCCTATTTCCAGTCGGGTTAAAAGAACCCTAAAAGATGCTCAGCGCTTCTTCTCTCTCGTTGTTCGTACTCTCTCTCTCTCTCATAGAACCGATCACGGTTTCTCCATGGATATGCAGAACTCAACAACAACAATAGCGCCCTAACCTATCGATTCTTTCTCGTCTCAACACCCAACAATACGAACACACAGCAAACAAGCTACTCAAAGATTATCCTTATCCCCACAAAAACCCTAAATCCCCAATTCAATGGTTCAGAGATTTACAAAGATACATAAGCAAAGATAGAAAGAAAATCGAAATAGAATCAAGGGAAAAGATGCAAACACAGGTATGTTCTTCTTGCTTCAACGTCTGCTCTTGGTCTGCTTCTGTGTTTCTGTCGCTATGCTTTCGTTGTTGTGTTGAACCGTGTGTTTGTGGTTTTGTGGTTGTTGAAAGTATGAAGTTTGGTGAGGGAGGTCACGGTTTTGGGTGGTTAGAGGTGAGTTGGCTTCATCCTTGGAGAGAGTGGAGGTTAATGAAGCGTGGTTAATGGAGGCGAGGGCTGAGGTTCACGGTGCAGTGACTCGGTTTTGATTGTTGGTGAGTAAAGTGTGGGTGATGAATGTGTGAAGTAGTTTGAATCTGATTCTGAATGAAGGTTGCTGTTGTTGAATACTGTGGTTGTCGAGGAAATTGTGGATTGAAGCTATGAAATGGTTGGATGAAGGTTTTATGTAGATAAGAGTATTGGTGAATGGCTGTGTCGGTTGTTGTTTTTATGATATTTGCAGAGGAAGGGAGTATTGTTGTGTATGTATCGATGAAGTTTCTGTAAGTTGATGAAGATGTGAAAATGGAGATGTAAATATCTGCAGATTTTGTGAAAGGAATGAAGGAAGAACTTTGGTGATTTTTTTTAGCAGAGTAACAATCGTTTTTTTCCCCCCTTTTGCTAGTTCTGAAACTGTGTTTATATAGAGTTGATGTTTTCAAACAACACTTGCTCACTAAGTTTCTCATGAACATTTTTGTATCCTCTGCATTTTCTTTTTCTTTATAGCAGGTCTGTTATGGATATTTTTGTGTAAATTTTGGACTTTTCCTGGTTGTTTTGTGCAGCAAGTTGGAGCAGAGATAGTGGAGCAGCAGGTTTTGGACCATTGTGTTTGTAGTATTGTGCAACAGCAGTATTTTTGGCTTTTGGACTTGGACATAAGATCAATAATAATAATAATAATGATAAATAATAATAATGAAATAAAAATTAAAATTAATCTAAACTAAATCTAAAATAAAAATAATGTTAAAACTAAACATTAATCTAAATTAAATCTAAAATAATATTAAAACTAAAATTAATCTAAATTAAATCTAAAATAAAAATAATACTAAAACTAAAAATTTTTGTTGACTTTAATAAAAAGTCAAGTTTTCAAGATATGCAAAAATGCGACGACATAATGCAAATGAAATACGAATGCGATGATATCAAATGAATGAAATATGTGGGTCAAAAATTGGGGTGCGACAGATGCCCCTATTTAAGTTTCTTTTATCGAAGATGTGAAGATACTTAAATACAAAGTACACAATTTTTGTCCTTCATATGCAAATGATATGCAATGCATGGACCTTTCTTTTTGTTATTTTGAATGCAATATGATATGAGACGTATGTTGAACTCTGTGGGGGAATATAGCATCTACGAAGAGCAATGGACAAAAACAAGGACCAATATCAGCTAGTGTACTGATGAAGGCAAAGGAGAATATCGACTTCGACTTCAACTAATGTACTGAAGGAAATGAGATCTATTATCAGTTAATGTACCGACAAAAGACGAAAAGGACACACGACTCCAGTTAATGTACCGAAGAAGGAAGAAGAATGATATCATCAGTTAATGTACTGGAGATGTGAAACAAATCGACCTGCACCGATTAATGTACTGATGAGGGAAACAAAAGGGAATTGCCATCAGCTAATGTACCGACGAAAGGTAATCCTATACCAGTTAATGTACTGATAAGGCAAGAAGAAAGAGGCCGACGTCGGTTAATGTACTGACGAAGAGAAGTCATATACCAGCTAATGTACTGATAAGGATGGGACAACCATGATCAATCATCGGCTAATGTACTGACGATAGAAAACAGGAGACTTTTGATATCAGCTAATGTGCTGATGAAAGTTCCGCATCAATTAATGTACTAATGACGGGAAATGAAAGTGCACATTATCAATTAATGTACTGATAATAGCAACAAGTGGTGAATGACATCAGCTAATGTACTGATGAATAAAAGTAAATTGACATTATCAGCTAATGTACTGATGAATATAAGACGAAACCGCTTTGGTAAATGCCAAGTGAGTTGGACTTTGATCTCAAGGTAAGATGTTTGATAACAACGAGACCTTGAAAGAATGTAAATGAGCATGAATTTTATTTTCATGTATGATAATGAATTTTCTATGCGTGATGAATGATCAATGTGATGCAATTGGTTATGAAAGTTGAGGTAGACTCTTTTTGTGAGGGTAGATTGGAATTCTGATTCCTCAACACAAGCACATTTCCAACTCTGTTATGTCACACTGATGATCCTCTTGGGAAGGGCTGCTAAACTGCTTAGGGATCGCTGAAGAAAACTGCCCCTAATTGAGTGATTGTTATCTGATCGTTGCTTCAGTACTTGAAATGAATGTTAGGAACACATGCCCCAGTACAAGTCTTGAATAACATGATCTTGAAGTAACGTGCCCCTGATAGGATCACTAATCAAGTCTCTTGAGTGTTTGAACTTCCTTGAAGATGAGTACTTACAAATAAAATGTTCATTCAAAAATGGTAATTTTAATGCAATGCTCAAAACATATTTTGAAATCAAAATCATTGTAGGAATGATATTATTGATGTAAAGAAAATGAATCAAAAGTCTGAACACAATGGTTTAGACATTCAAAATGATGGATAAAGCAAAAGGTATGGTAAAACAAACGATTTGAAAAGATCTTTAGGAGTCAGGTTAACGCAACCTTGTTGTAGTATGCTTTCAAAATAACCTTGCTTCAATTAGGTCTTTTGAAGGTTGTAACATGGCTTGGTTCACGGTTTCAGAAACAAAGGATATAGGCTCAAAGTATATTTGTACCCACCCCATTCTTCGTGATGATCTTCCAATCCTACGTTCAGTTAACTCAAATTATGCATTCAGGTTCCAAGAGACTTTGGAATCGCACCTATGATAATGATGATGGTTTAAAGACCAAGGGAATCTTTGAGATGGCAGTCACCTCTTCCATTTGATAATCACAATGTTTTATGGTTGTTCAAGGAATTTATTGACCTATCTTTTTTGTTTTATATCCCTATCTTTTGCCTGAACTGTTTCTTTTTAGGATTACAGTCAGCGGGATGCCCCAGTTTTGCCTAAGTCTCCTTCGTAGGTTTTGACTTAGCGGGCTCTTTTTTTTTTGAAATATTTTTTGATATTGGAAGGATAGTGACTGCCTTGATAATGATTAATGATAACCATCTTGGTCACTTTTGGTTGAAACCCTTATTGAAAGGTGTACTTGATGATTATCTTGAATTTGAATGCACAAGTAAATTAACTGAGAACTACCCTGCCCCAGGTTAAGATTAGGTTTTTTTCGTTTAAAAAGAAACTCCAACTTCGAAGGCTCAAAGGGGTTTGACTAGGGATTAACTTCCTTATTTCTCCAGTGTTTGGGAATGGAAACAATGCCTGTACATCATCAGCAAAGTTTTATTTAAAAGCATACAGTTCAACAATTTGGGTGTTTTGTTGTCATCATCCTCCCTCCAATCTTTGCATAAACAAAAGCTTGATAAAGAAAGTGAAAAAGAGATATATTTTTGTTTTTTGTTTTGAAAGATAAAACATAAAGAAGCACACAATGGATGTAAATGGATTGATTTAAATATGTCATGCTCATTTCATTAAAATTAACATTCAAGAACAAACAAAGTTCAATGCAATATACAATACAATGCAAGGAATTGCAAACAGTAAGGAAACATGGCCTAGTGAAATAATCAATGACGAGGATGATCCATCATGACTGATATATTGGCTCTTCAATTGGATAACTTCTACTCTTAGAAAATCTTGGCCTCGTTGAAGTTCTTCCATAGTCTTCAGATTCATGCCTCCAGTTCAATGCGTTGAGGAATCAACATGACGGTAGACAGACCACTTGAGGGTGAAGACAAACGAAATGAGTCTTTTGTTGACAACTTGAATGTATGAATGCAGATGCATGATTATTTTTTTTTTTTACATGCATGAATGATGCAATGTCATATGATATGGAATACAACACGATGCTATACAAAGATTGAATTAAAATGATAAATGTAAATGGATAAGAGAATTTACTGAGGAAAGCTTCTTAAAATAAGACAGTTCTATGTTCTTTTACCCAAGAATCCCCTCACAAGGTTAGCTCTAAGGTTTTTGATAGTAGAGATACCTACATCACCATAGATGGAACGGGTTCTAAAGGTCCTTGGAGTTAGCGACGAAATCAGATTTTCGTCATGCGACGGGTGAACCATCTTATGACAAATTTCATGAATAAGTCTCCTCCAAGTGGGGTTTTCGTATTAGCCATTCAAGGTGTTCACCTTGGGGACTAGCACTACACAACCGCCTCCTAACTTATGTTTTTTCTCTTGTTTTTCAAAAGCTCGGGTTGAGAGCTTCACTCAAATATCATTCCCATACCCACAAATGAATATATACAGAAATAAATAAAAGCGATAAAACAGGAGTAAAGAAACATAAATAATACAAGAATAAATATAAAGAACACAAGCATAAAAAACACAAGAATAAACAAACAAAATAAAACACTCAAGCATAAAACAAACTAAACTAGGGTTGACTCTCTAAGGATATTCCCTAGCAGAGTCGCCACTTTCTGTAGCGGTAAAAATGTGACTCGACGCGTTTTCGCGCATTCGAAGTACAACAGAGTCGCCACCGAACTTTATTTATTCCAAGAAGGAAAGGGAAAATATCGATAAAACCCACAAAGGAAAGAAATGGATAAGATGGTCATTCGTAACCAAATTAGGGTTCGGGAGTCGGTTAAGCAAGGGGAAGGTATTAGCACCCCTCACCTCCATCGTACTCGATGGGACCCATTTAGTTAGTTTCGTGTTTGAGTGTTAGCGTAATGTTTGTGTTCTTATGCTTATTAATCGAGAAAAGATGAAAGAAATGTTTTTAGGGTTTTTATTATTATGAAGGAAAAAAGAAATGATTTTTTATTATTATGCTCGCCAAGACGTTTGTATCTTGTGCCTACGTATTCCCTAGTGCAATGGGAAAGTCAGAGCAATCGTAGTTCGGGGTAGAACCACGAAAAGTTTGTTAGTTGATTTTAGCGAGAGGTACTCGATCGCTTTCAAATGGAAATACTACGCGCACATGGATATGATATCACTACAAGAATGGATGACTAAATCAAGACAAGACAAGATTTTGGCCATCATCGCATTCGAGTGGAAGATGTTCGATCTTCACATGTGGAAGTATGTTCGTATTGAAAATTGAATAAGTGTCTCGTTTATGAAAAGAGATTTAAAAGCCATAAGGCAAAAATGTTTGAATGAAATTGAAGTTGTGTTTTAAAGGGACGTTTAGCAAAGGATTGAGCATAGGTGTGCACCTAGCGCGTCTTTACCCAAGGTATTGAACAGGAGCGAGCCCCATTGTCACTTGTTGTCCTTGTTAATTAATTTTGGTTCGAAAGATCAGGGTATTCAAGAGGTGTGCACTTCTTGTCACAAGATCTTTCGGTTTGATTAATGTATTTTAAATTCAAAAGATCAAGGTATTCAAGAGGTGTGCACCCCTTGTCACAGGATCTTTTGGTTTGATTAAGTGTTTTAGATTCAAAAGATCAAGGTATTCAAGAGGTGTGCACCCCTTGTCACTCAATCTCTTGGTTTGATTGATGTATTTTGATTCGAAGGATCAAGGTATTCAAGAGGTGTGCACTTCTTGTCACAAGATCACTTTGATTAATTAAAGAGTTTTGGTTCAAGAAAATCAAGGTATTCAAGAGGTGTGCACTTCTTGTCACTTGATTTCTCGATTTATTTAAGAAAAGCATTTTATTGTTTGATTCAAAGGATCGAAGGTATTCAAGAGGTGTTCACCCCTTGTCACTTAATCACTTTGATTTAATTAATGAAAGGTTAAAAAGTGTTAATCCAAAAGAATCGGGGTATTCAAGAGGTGTACACTTCTTGTCACTCGATTTTTCGGTACCGTTTAAAGAATTTTTGTGGAAGAAATAAACTCGACGTTGGATCGAGAAATTTATTGTAACGACTTGGCGTTGAACCAAGGTTTATTTATTTTCAAATTGTGAGATTAAAATATTTTTTTGGTATTTTTATACAAGAAGTAAAATCTAACAAACCTACATAATAAAATATATTTTTTGTGTTTTGATATAAAAAATAAATTTAACTTTTAACTAAAAAGGTACTACTTATCACTTTTTTATAAAAAAAGAAAAAAGCTATTAAGTTATAGGATAAAAAAAAATGGTAAAAAGGAGAGGTGCATTGGGCCATGGGTGTTAAAAGACTCGGACAACAGGGTGAGGCCCGTGAAATGAATAAACATTGGCAATAATAAAAATAAAATAAAAAAGGTTTGGACCGGGTCGGCCCAGATCCGCCCACTCCCTATTTCCAGTCGGGTTAAAAGAACCCTAAAAGATGCTCAGCGCTTCTTCTCTCTCGTTGTTCGTACTCTCTCTCTCTCTCATAGAACCGATCACGGTTTCTCCATGGATATGCAGAACTCAACAACAACAATAGCGCCCTAACCTATCGATTCTTTCTCGTCTCAACACCCAACAATACGAACACACAGCAAACAAGCTACTCAAAGATTATCCTTATCCCCACAAAAACCCTAAATCCCCAATTCAATGGTTCAGAGATTTACAAAGATACATAAGCAAAGATAGAAAGAAAATCGAAATAGAATCAAGGGAAAAGATGCAAACACAGGTATGTTCTTCTTGCTTCAACGTCTGCTCTTGGTCTGCTTCTGTGTTTCTGTCGCTATGCTTTCGTTGTTGTGTTGAACCGTGTGTTTGTGGTTTTGTGGTTGTTGAAAGTATGAAGTTTGGTGAGGGAGGTCACGGTTTTGGGTGGTTAGAGGTGAGTTGGCTTCATCCTTGGAGAGAGTGGAGGTTAATGAAGCGTGGTTAATGGAGGCGAGGGCTGAGGTTCACGGTGCAGTGACTCGGTTTTGATTGTTGGTGAGTAAAGTGTGGGTGATGAATGTGTGAAGTAGTTTGAATCTGATTCTGAATGAAGGTTGCTGTTGTTGAATACTGTGGTTGTCGAGGAAATTGTGGATTGAAGCTATGAAATGGTTGGATGAAGGTTTTATGTAGATAAGAGTATTGGTGAATGGCTGTGTCGGTTGTTGTTTTTATGATATTTGCAGAGGAAGGGAGTATTGTTGTGTATGTATCGATGAAGTTTCTGTAAGTTGATGAAGATGTGAAAATGGAGATGTAAATATCTGCAGATTTTGTGAAAGGAATGAAGGAAGAACTTTGGTGATTTTTTTTAGCAGAGTAACAATCGTTTTTTTCCCCCCTTTTGCTAGTTCTGAAACTGTGTTTATATAGAGTTGATGTTTTCAAACAACACTTGCTCACTAAGTTTCTCATGAACATTTTTGTATCCTCTGCATTTTCTTTTTCTTTATAGCAGGTCTGTTATGGATATTTTTGTGTAAATTTTGGACTTTTCCTGGTTGTTTTGTGCAGCAAGTTGGAGCAGAGATAGTGGAGCAGCAGGTTTTGGACCATTGTGTTTGTAGTATTGTGCAACAGCAGTATTTTTGGCTTTTGGACTTGGACATAAGATCAATAATAATAATAATAATGATAAATAATAATAATGAAATAAAAATTAAAATTAATCTAAACTAAATCTAAAATAAAAATAATGTTAAAACTAAACATTAATCTAAATTAAATCTAAAATAATATTAAAACTAAAATTAATCTAAATTAAATCTAAAATAAAAATAATACTAAAACTAAAAATTTTTGTTGACTTTAATAAAAAGTCAAGTTTTCAAGATATGCAAAAATGCGACGACATAATGCAAATGAAATACGAATGCGATGATATCAAATGAATGAAATATGTGGGTCAAAAATTGGGGTGCGACAGATGCCCCTATTTAAGTTTCTTTTATCGAAGATGTGAAGATACTTAAATACAAAGTACACAATTTTTGTCCTTCATATGCAAATGATATGCAATGCATGGACCTTTCTTTTTGTTATTTTGAATGCAATATGATATGAGACGTATGTTGAACTCTGTGGGGGAATATAGCATCTACGAAGAGCAATGGACAAAAACAAGGACCAATATCAGCTAGTGTACTGATGAAGGCAAAGGAGAATATCGACTTCGACTTCAACTAATGTACTGAAGGAAATGAGATCTATTATCAGTTAATGTACCGACAAAAGACGAAAAGGACACACGACTCCAGTTAATGTACCGAAGAAGGAAGAAGAATGATATCATCAGTTAATGTACTGGAGATGTGAAACAAATCGACCTGCACCGATTAATGTACTGATGAGGGAAACAAAAGGGAATTGCCATCAGCTAATGTACCGACGAAAGGTAATCCTATACCAGTTAATGTACTGATAAGGCAAGAAGAAAGAGGCCGACGTCGGTTAATGTACTGACGAAGAGAAGTCATATACCAGCTAATGTACTGATAAGGATGGGACAACCATGATCAATCATCGGCTAATGTACTGACGATAGAAAACAGGAGACTTTTGATATCAGCTAATGTGCTGATGAAAGTTCCGCATCAATTAATGTACTAATGACGGGAAATGAAAGTGCACATTATCAATTAATGTACTGATAATAGCAACAAGTGGTGAATGACATCAGCTAATGTACTGATGAATAAAAGTAAATTGACATTATCAGCTAATGTACTGATGAATATAAGACGAAACCGCTTTGGTAAATGCCAAGTGAGTTGGACTTTGATCTCAAGGTAAGATGTTTGATAACAACGAGACCTTGAAAGAATGTAAATGAGCATGAATTTTATTTTCATGTATGATAATGAATTTTCTATGCGTGATGAATGATCAATGTGATGCAATTGGTTATGAAAGTTGAGGTAGACTCTTTTTGTGAGGGTAGATTGGAATTCTGATTCCTCAACACAAGCACATTTCCAACTCTGTTATGTCACACTGATGATCCTCTTGGGAAGGGCTGCTAAACTGCTTAGGGATCGCTGAAGAAAACTGCCCCTAATTGAGTGATTGTTATCTGATCGTTGCTTCAGTACTTGAAATGAATGTTAGGAACACATGCCCCAGTACAAGTCTTGAATAACATGATCTTGAAGTAACGTGCCCCTGATAGGATCACTAATCAAGTCTCTTGAGTGTTTGAACTTCCTTGAAGATGAGTACTTACAAATAAAATGTTCATTCAAAAATGGTAATTTTAATGCAATGCTCAAAACATATTTTGAAATCAAAATCATTGTAGGAATGATATTATTGATGTAAAGAAAATGAATCAAAAGTCTGAACACAATGGTTTAGACATTCAAAATGATGGATAAAGCAAAAGGTATGGTAAAACAAACGATTTGAAAAGATCTTTAGGAGTCAGGTTAACGCAACCTTGTTGTAGTATGCTTTCAAAATAACCTTGCTTCAATTAGGTCTTTTGAAGGTTGTAACATGGCTTGGTTCACGGTTTCAGAAACAAAGGATATAGGCTCAAAGTATATTTGTACCCACCCCATTCTTCGTGATGATCTTCCAATCCTACGTTCAGTTAACTCAAATTATGCATTCAGGTTCCAAGAGACTTTGGAATCGCACCTATGATAATGATGATGGTTTAAAGACCAAGGGAATCTTTGAGATGGCAGTCACCTCTTCCATTTGATAATCACAATGTTTTATGGTTGTTCAAGGAATTTATTGACCTATCTTTTTTGTTTTATATCCCTATCTTTTGCCTGAACTGTTTCTTTTTAGGATTACAGTCAGCGGGATGCCCCAGTTTTGCCTAAGTCTCCTTCGTAGGTTTTGACTTAGCGGGCTCTTTTTTTTTTGAAATATTTTTTGATATTGGAAGGATAGTGACTGCCTTGATAATGATTAATGATAACCATCTTGGTCACTTTTGGTTGAAACCCTTATTGAAAGGTGTACTTGATGATTATCTTGAATTTGAATGCACAAGTAAATTAACTGAGAACTACCCTGCCCCAGGTTAAGATTAGGTTTTTTTCGTTTAAAAAGAAACTCCAACTTCGAAGGCTCAAAGGGGTTTGACTAGGGATTAACTTCCTTATTTCTCCAGTGTTTGGGAATGGAAACAATGCCTGTACATCATCAGCAAAGTTTTATTTAAAAGCATACAGTTCAACAATTTGGGTGTTTTGTTGTCATCATCCTCCCTCCAATCTTTGCATAAACAAAAGCTTGATAAAGAAAGTGAAAAAGAGATATATTTTTGTTTTTTGTTTTGAAAGATAAAACATAAAGAAGCACACAATGGATGTAAATGGATTGATTTAAATATGTCATGCTCATTTCATTAAAATTAACATTCAAGAACAAACAAAGTTCAATGCAATATACAATACAATGCAAGGAATTGCAAACAGTAAGGAAACATGGCCTAGTGAAATAATCAATGACGAGGATGATCCATCATGACTGATATATTGGCTCTTCAATTGGATAACTTCTACTCTTAGAAAATCTTGGCCTCGTTGAAGTTCTTCCATAGTCTTCAGATTCATGCCTCCAGTTCAATGCGTTGAGGAATCAACATGACGGTAGACAGACCACTTGAGGGTGAAGACAAACGAAATGAGTCTTTTGTTGACAACTTGAATGTATGAATGCAGATGCATGATTATTTTTTTTTTTTACATGCATGAATGATGCAATGTCATATGATATGGAATACAACACGATGCTATACAAAGATTGAATTAAAATGATAAATGTAAATGGATAAGAGAATTTACTGAGGAAAGCTTCTTAAAATAAGACAGTTCTATGTTCTTTTACCCAAGAATCCCCTCACAAGGTTAGCTCTAAGGTTTTTGATAGTAGAGATACCTACATCACCATAGATGGAACGGGTTCTAAAGGTCCTTGGAGTTAGCGACGAAATCAGATTTTCGTCATGCGACGGGTGAACCATCTTATGACAAATTTCATGAATAAGTCTCCTCCAAGTGGGGTTTTCGTATTAGCCATTCAAGGTGTTCACCTTGGGGACTAGCACTACACAACCGCCTCCTAACTTATGTTTTTTCTCTTGTTTTTCAAAAGCTCGGGTTGAGAGCTTCACTCAAATATCATTCCCATACCCACAAATGAATATATACAGAAATAAATAAAAGCGATAAAACAGGAGTAAAGAAACATAAATAATACAAGAATAAATATAAAGAACACAAGCATAAAAAACACAAGAATAAACAAACAAAATAAAACACTCAAGCATAAAACAAACTAAACTAGGGTTGACTCTCTAAGGATATTCCCTAGCAGAGTCGCCACTTTCTGTAGCGGTAAAAATGTGACTCGACGCGTTTTCGCGCATTCGAAGTACAACAGAGTCGCCACCGAACTTTATTTATTCCAAGAAGGAAAGGGAAAATATCGATAAAACCCACAAAGGAAAGAAATGGATAAGATGGTCATTCGTAACCAAATTAGGGTTCGGGAGTCGGTTAAGCAAGGGGAAGGTATTAGCACCCCTCACCTCCATCGTACTCGATGGGACCCATTTAGTTAGTTTCGTGTTTGAGTGTTAGCGTAATGTTTGTGTTCTTATGCTTATTAATCGAGAAAAGATGAAAGAAATGTTTTTAGGGTTTTTATTATTATGAAGGAAAAAAGAAATGATTTTTTATTATTATGCTCGCCAAGACGTTTGTATCTTGTGCCTACGTATTCCCTAGTGCAATGGGAAAGTCAGAGCAATCGTAGTTCGGGGTAGAACCACGAAAAGTTTGTTAGTTGATTTTAGCGAGAGGTACTCGATCGCTTTCAAATGGAAATACTACGCGCACATGGATATGATATCACTACAAGAATGGATGACTAAATCAAGACAAGACAAGATTTTGGCCATCATCGCATTCGAGTGGAAGATGTTCGATCTTCACATGTGGAAGTATGTTCGTATTGAAAATTGAATAAGTGTCTCGTTTATGAAAAGAGATTTAAAAGCCATAAGGCAAAAATGTTTGAATGAAATTGAAGTTGTGTTTTAAAGGGACGTTTAGCAAAGGATTGAGCATAGGTGTGCACCTAGCGCGTCTTTACCCAAGGTATTGAACAGGAGCGAGCCCCATTGTCACTTGTTGTCCTTGTTAATTAATTTTGGTTCGAAAGATCAGGGTATTCAAGAGGTGTGCACTTCTTGTCACAAGATCTTTCGGTTTGATTAATGTATTTTAAATTCAAAAGATCAAGGTATTCAAGAGGTGTGCACCCCTTGTCACAGGATCTTTTGGTTTGATTAAGTGTTTTAGATTCAAAAGATCAAGGTATTCAAGAGGTGTGCACCCCTTGTCACTCAATCTCTTGGTTTGATTGATGTATTTTGATTCGAAGGATCAAGGTATTCAAGAGGTGTGCACTTCTTGTCACAAGATCACTTTGATTAATTAAAGAGTTTTGGTTCAAGAAAATCAAGGTATTCAAGAGGTGTGCACTTCTTGTCACTTGATTTCTCGATTTATTTAAGAAAAGCATTTTATTGTTTGATTCAAAGGATCGAAGGTATTCAAGAGGTGTTCACCCCTTGTCACTTAATCACTTTGATTTAATTAATGAAAGGTTAAAAAGTGTTAATCCAAAAGAATCGGGGTATTCAAGAGGTGTACACTTCTTGTCACTCGATTTTTCGGTACCGTTTAAAGAATTTTTGTGGAAGAAATAAACTCGACGTTGGATCGAGAAATTTATTGTAACGACTTGGCGTTGAACCAAGGTTTATTTATTTTCAAATTGTGAGATTAAAATATTTTTTTGGTATTTTTATACAAGAAGTAAAATCTAACAAACCTACATAATAAAATATATTTTTTGTGTTTTGATATAAAAAATAAATTTAACTTTTAACTAAAAAGGTACTACTTATCACTTTTTTATAAAAAAAGAAAAAAGCTATTAAGTTATAGGATAAAAAAAAATGGTAAAAAGGAGAGGTGCATTGGGCCATGGGTGTTAAAAGACTCGGACAACAGGGTGAGGCCCGTGAAATGAATAAACATTGGCAATAATAAAAATAAAATAAAAAAGGTTTGGACCGGGTCGGCCCAGATCCGCCCACTCCCTATTTCCAGTCGGGTTAAAAGAACCCTAAAAGATGCTCAGCGCTTCTTCTCTCTCGTTGTTCGTACTCTCTCTCTCTCTCATAGAACCGATCACGGTTTCTCCATGGATATGCAGAACTCAACAACAACAATAGCGCCCTAACCTATCGATTCTTTCTCGTCTCAACACCCAACAATACGAACACACAGCAAACAAGCTACTCAAAGATTATCCTTATCCCCACAAAAACCCTAAATCCCCAATTCAATGGTTCAGAGATTTACAAAGATACATAAGCAAAGATAGAAAGAAAATCGAAATAGAATCAAGGGAAAAGATGCAAACACAGGTATGTTCTTCTTGCTTCAACGTCTGCTCTTGGTCTGCTTCTGTGTTTCTGTCGCTATGCTTTCGTTGTTGTGTTGAACCGTGTGTTTGTGGTTTTGTGGTTGTTGAAAGTATGAAGTTTGGTGAGGGAGGTCACGGTTTTGGGTGGTTAGAGGTGAGTTGGCTTCATCCTTGGAGAGAGTGGAGGTTAATGAAGCGTGGTTAATGGAGGCGAGGGCTGAGGTTCACGGTGCAGTGACTCGGTTTTGATTGTTGGTGAGTAAAGTGTGGGTGATGAATGTGTGAAGTAGTTTGAATCTGATTCTGAATGAAGGTTGCTGTTGTTGAATACTGTGGTTGTCGAGGAAATTGTGGATTGAATCTATGAAATGGTTGGATGAAGGTTTTATGTAGATAAGAGTATTGGTGAATGTCTGTGTCGGTTGTTGTTTTTATGATATTTGCAGAGGAAGGGAGTATTGTTGTGTATGTATCGATGAAGTTTCTGTAAGTTGATGAAGATGTGAAAATGGAGATGTAAATATCTGCAGATTTTGTGAAAGGAATGAAGGAAGAACTTTGGTGATTTTTTTAGCAGAGTAACAATCGTTTTTTTCCCCCCTTTTGCTAGTTCTGAAACTGTGTTTATATAGAGTTGATGTTTTCAAACAACACTTGCTCACTAAGTTTCTCATGAACATTTTTGTATCCTCTGCATTTTCTTTTTCTTTATAGCAGGTCTGTTATGGATATTTTTGTGTAAATTTTGGACTTTTCCTGGTTGTTTTGTGCAGCAAGTTGGAGCAGAGATAGTGGAGCAGCAGGTTTTGGACCATTGTGTTTGTAGTATTGTGCAACAGCAGTATTTTTGGCTTTTGGACTTGGACATAAGATCAATAATAATAATAATAATGATAAATAATAATAATGAAATAAAAATTAAAATTAATCTAAACTAAATCTAAAATAAAAATAATGTTAAAACTAAACATTAATCTAAATTAAATCTAAAATAATATTAAAACTAAAATTAATCTAAATTAAATCTAAAATAAAAATAATACTAAAACTAAAAATTTTTGTTGACTTTAATAAAAAGTCAAGTTTTCAAGATATGCAAAAATGCGACGACATAATGCAAATGAAATACGAATGCGATGATATCAAATGAATGAAATATGTGGGTCAAAAATTGGGGTGCGACACATATCCCTATCAGAGTCTGATTCACCTTGCTGTTATCCGACTAAAGGATCTGAAAGTAAGACTCAACCAAGCAGTGATGAAGTTACTAACAGCTTCGCCACCAGAAGTCGTGGTTCATCAGAAGAAGTTCCTCCTATCCTCGAAGAAACTTGGGATACATTAGGAGAACCAAGCGGAAAATTCGACTACATGGTGAAATACTCCGCTCCTGAAAGTTCAAGAATCTCTCTTGAAGATATTGTTCCAACTGGATGGAACAGTGATTTCGAGTACCTTACTCAGCCAAAAGAGATATATAACCCTTGCTATTCATCATCATCAACTGGTGAAATCATCATTGAGGATTATATCCCCAAATCACCTTCTGAGGCTACGGATCTAGAGTTTACATATCTAGTCAATGCCATCTTGGGAGAAGAGCAAGACCAAAATACAGAAGAGGATGATCTCGAATGTGTCTCCGACAACGAGTCTCTCCATTCAGAAGATTGGAAGTTTCCTCAAAAGAAAGTCCGACATACTCCACTTGGAAATGGGTATGCTCACACCGCTCAGTCTGCTGAAGTAGAAGAAGATCGTCTGAATGTTGCAAAGACAGTGGTTGGTAAATCAAGACCTACCACAGGCCAGCTTAAGCCTAAGGTTCCAGATTACCTAGTGCACAATGGGGTTCGCCACTATTGGACAGCTGTTGAAGTTACAACTGTTGTTCGCACTCCTAAGTAGGAACTTTCACCGTTATTTTATCCTCTCACCATAGCCCAGGGTGAAGAGTGTTTCATAGGGCTTTGCATTTTACTATTTCTTAAGAAAATTTCCCTCTTTGCTTCGCCCAAAGCAATAGAGTTTTGTTTTATAGGGTCTTTGTTTCAAGAAATGACTGTTAATAAATAAAAATGTCATTCTGTTCTTTAGTTTTTCCTTTTCTCTTTTTCGGAAATTGGTAATCCTAAAAAACACCCTTAAAAAAAACATCAAAAAATTATTAACTGCATACACCGAGTCTTCCCTCGTTGTCTAAATAAAACTTATCACACATATGCAGATTAATCATAAAATACCCTGTTGAAACGTGCAACCGTATGACTTCTCCAAGCTTTGAGTTTCCTGTATTCGAGGCAGAGGAAGAAGAAGACGAAGAAATATCAAAGGAAATTTCACGATTACTTCAACAAAAGGAAGAGGCCATTCAGCCATACAATGAGCCTCTAGAGATCATTAACCTTGGTTCCGATGGAAACAGAAAAGAGGTTAAGATTGGAGCTTCGCTCAGTTCAGAGATCAGAGAGAGTTTGATACAGCTGCTCAGAGATTTCTCAGATGTCTTCGCTTGGTCTTATCAAGATATGCCAGGGTTGGATACCAGTATAGTGGAGCATCACTTGCCATTAAAAGCAGAATGCCCTCCGGTCAAACAAAAATTGAGAATAACTCATCCGGAGATGGCCATGAAAATCAAAGAGGAAGTTCAAAAGCAGATCAACACAGGTTTCCTCGTCACTTTTGAATACCCTCAGTGGTTAGCTAACATTGTTCCCGTTCCTAAGAAAGACGGAAAAGTCCGCATGTGCGTCGACTACAGAGATTTGAACAAAGCTAGCCCTAAGGATGATTTTCCTTTACCACATATTGATATGTTGGTAGACAGTACAGCAAAATCCAAAGTTTTCTCATTCATGGACGGATTTTCAGGATACAACCAAATCAAAATGGCACCTGAAGACATGGAGAAAACAGCTTTCATCACCCCCTGGGGCACGTTCTGCTACCGTGTTATGCCTTTTGGACTAAAGAACGCAGGGGCAACATATCAAAGAGCCATGACTACACTTTTCCACGACATGATGCATAAGGAAGTGGAAGTCTATGTGGATGACATGATTGCCAAATCAGAGAATGAGGAAGATCACATACAGAATCTGACAAAGTTATTTCAACGCTTACGGAAGTTTCAGCTTCGCCTGAACCCCAACAAGTGTACCTTTGGTGTCTACTCAGGAAAACTCCTTGGTTTCATCGTCAGCAAACGAGGAATTTAAGTAGATCCAGACAAAGTCAAGGCAATTCAAGAAATGCCTTCACCCAGAACCGAGAAACAAGTTAGAGGATTTCTTGGACGTCTGAATTACATCTCGAGATTCATATATCTCATGACTGCAACTTGTGCTCCTATTTTCAAACTTCTACGGAAAAATCAAAGTTGCGTCTGGACAGACGATTGTCAGAAAGCGTTCGACAGCATTAAAGAATATCTGCTCGAACCACCCATTTTGTCTCCTCCAGTGGAAGGAAGGCCTTTGATAATGTACTTAACCGTCTTAGAAGATTCCATGGGTTGTGTCCTTGGACAGCAAGACGAGACGAGAAGAAAAGAGCATGCCATTTACTACCTAAGCAAGAAATTCACTGACTGTGAATCCCGCTACTCCATGCTCGAGAAGACGTATTGTGCTTTGGCCTGGGCTGCCAAGCGTCTCCGCCAGTACATGATTCGACATACTACTTGTTTGATCTCTCATATGGATCCAATCAAGTACATCTTTGAGAAGCCTGCTTTAACTGGGAGAATTGCCCGTTGGCAGATGTTGTTATCAGAATATGACACTGAGTATCACGCACAGAAAGCCGTGAAAGGAAGCATTCTAGCTGAGCACCTGGCTCACCACCCACTCAATGGTCATGAATCAACCAGTTTCGACTTTCCGGACGAGGACGTCATGTACCTCAAGATGAAAGATTACGACGAGCCACTACCGGACGAAGGACCTGAGATAGGATCCCAGTGGGGCTTAATCTTTGACGGAGCTGTCAATGCTTATGGAAGAGGAATTGGGGCAATCATTGTTACACCTCAGGGTACCCATATTCCATTTACTGCCAGATTAACTTTCAAGTGCACAAACAATGAGGCCGAATATGAAGCTTGCATCATGGGTCTCGAAGAAGCCGTGGATCTAAGAATTAAACACTTGGATGTATACGAAGATTCTGCTTTGGTCATTAATCAAATCAAAGGAGAATGGGAAACACGCCAACCAGGGCTAATTCCTTACAAAGACTACGCGAGAAGATTGTTACCATTCTTCGACAGGGTAGATTTTCATCACATTCCTCGCGAAGAAAACAACTTGGCTGATGCATTAGCCACACTCTCTTCCATGATTAGGATATATCATTGGAATGACATTCCTCGGATCGATGTTATGCGCCTGGATAGGCCCGCTCATGTTTTCACAGTAGAAGCAATCATCGACGACAAGCCGTGGTATCACGACATCAAGAACTTTCTTCAAAAGCAAGAGTACCCTCTTGGGGCGTCAAAGAAATATAGAAAGACTTTGAGAAGGTTAGCTTGTAGATTCTTCCTGAATGAAGATGTTCTGTACAAGAGAAACTTCGACATGGTTCTGCTCAGATGCGTTGACAGAAAAGAAGCAGAAGTACTCATGAGAGAAATACATGAAGGTTCCTTTGGTACTCACACCAATGGACATACCATGACAAGGAAAATACTGAGAGCAGGATATTATTGGCTGACGATGGAGTCAGATTGCTACCAGTACGCAAAGAGGTGTCACAAATGTCAGATCTACGCCGATAGAATTCATGTGCCACCATCTCTTCTCAACATACTCTCTTCCCCTTGGCCTTTCTCCATGTGGGGAATCGACATGATTGAAATGATCGAGCCAAAAGCGTCCAATGGACATCGCTTCATCTTGGTAGCTATAGACTATTTCACCAAATGGGTTGAAGCAGCTTCATATGCAAACGTTACAAGACAAGTTGTCGTCAGGTTTATCAAGAATCACATCATTTGTCGCTACGGCATTCCTAGCAAGATAATCACTGACAATGGGTCAAATTTGAATAACAAAATGATGAAGGAGCTTTGTGAAGAATTCAAGATTGAGCATCAAAACTCATCTCCTTACAGACCAAAGATGAATGGAGCTGTAGAAGCAGCTAACAAAAACATCAAGAAAATCGTTCAGAAGATGGTCATCACTTACAAAGATTGGCATGAAATGCTCCCGTATGCTCTTCATGGTTACCGTACATCAGTACGTACTTCGACTGGAGCAACTCCTTTCTCCCTTGTATATGGCATGGAAGCAGTCCTACCCATAGAGGTTGAGATCCCATCAATAAGAGTCTTGATGGAGGCAAAATTAACAGAAGCCGAGTGGTGTCAAAGCAGATTCGATGAATTGAACTTAATCGAAGAAAAGCGCATGATAGCTTTATGCCACGGTCAGCTATATCAACAAAGAATGAAGAAAGCTTTCGACAAAAAGGTGCGACCTCGCACAATCAAAGAAGGCGACCTTGTACTCAAAAAGATTCAATCTTTTCTCACAGATTCAAGAGGGAAATGGACTCCCAATTATGACGGCCCCTACGTGGTCAAGAGAGCTTTCTCAGGAGGAGCCTTAATACTCACGACTATGGATGGAGAAGAATTCACCCGTCCTGTGAACGTCGACGCAGTCAAGAAATACTTCGCCTAAATAAAAACAAAAGAACAGCTCGCTAAGTTGAAAACTCGCAAAGAGCAGCTTAGGCAAAAAAGAGCGTCTCGGTGAATCGAAAACCCGAAAGGGCGATTCAGGCAAAAGTTAGAGACATAAGAAATAAATAATCAATCCCGGTAAACTTAAAACCCGAAAGGGGTAGTTTACGCAAAAGTTAGGGATATATGGCAACTAACTGTGTTCAGGACAAACTTGATCATTCAAAAATCCATAGCGGAGTATTCATCAGCAGTAGGTCATCTTCTACGAAGCACGAATACAGCGCAACTCAGAGTGGAAGGGAAAGATAATGGTCGTCACGTTTCATCGTAGCCCTTTTCCCGAAAAATTACCAATTTCCAACTTTGTAAATACTCCATGGAATCAAGCATTTGGCTGATTACCATTCCATATATAATAATTTGAGCCTTGTGCCTTTCTTTGCAAATCGAGTCTTATTCAGTTTCTTGAAATGCATTTTAAGTTTAAACAGTCATTTTCTTGAAACAAATGTTTTCATAAAATAAAATGAATTTACTTGCAAAAATAAAGGTGAAATTTTCTTTCTAAGGTTTACAAATAATAGGAAGAATGCAAACAGCTACTCCGAGAACGGTTGAGACTCCGGGGACCAAGATTTCCCCATGAGGTCGCTTTGCGAACATCTCCCGATGACGGATCTTCACTTCAATTCATATTACTCACTTCGGACAGCGGACAACTGATAACCAGGTATCCCCAACAGAGTTCGAACTACAAGAAGAAGACATCTTCTGATCAACAAGATTCAAGTCGTATCATAGGATTTTACATCCGCGACAATTCTATTCACATTCACTTTGCATTTCATAAATCATCGTAGTATTCATGCATTTTGTCTCACACCATATTTGTGTAATGAGCATAGTCTAGCCAGGTTTTGATAGTGTTAATACCCAAATTACTTGGGCATATACTCAAGATTCCCCTGCAAAGTTGTGAAAGGGTTTTCTTCTTCATGAAGAAGGTTCATACATCCAAATTCCCCAAGCAAGTCAACAAATGGTAGTCTCCCTCAAAGAGATAGTTTGTTCATTTTTGGAATTCCCCAATTGAGAATCTCCTGCAGAGCGACGCTCGACAATCTTCTTCAAATAAGATAGTTTGTTTCGCATTTTGAATTCCTCAGAAGTTTGGTATTTCCCCAGCGGATCGACAAAAGACCCCCAACGGAGTCAGTGAATGGTAGTCTTCGTCCAGAAGATAGTTCAGATTCCTCAGCATAAGTAGATGAATGGTAGTCTTCTTCCCGAAGAGAGTTCATCCACTTTCGAGCGAAGTCATTAGCCCCTCAAAAGAGCGCGGGACCATATGACAATCCTTCAAAAACGTCAAGTTGAAAGGAGGGATGGTGAAGTTTCTTTATTTACCGTCAAATGGTATCTTACCTCCAAGTGCTGGTAAGAAGTTTGATGAGGAAACAAACCTTTGAAGTTTCTTTATTTACCGTCAAATGGTATCTTACCTCCAAGTGCTGGTAAGAAGTTTGATGAGGAAACAAACCTTTGAAGTTTCTTTATTTACCGTCAAATGGTATCTTACCTCCAAGTGCTGGTAAGAAGTTTGATGAGGAAACAAACCTTTGAAGTTTCTTTATTTACCGTCAAATGGTATCTTACCTCCAAGTGCTGGTAAGAAGTTTGATGAGGAAACAAACCTTTGAAGTTTCTTTATTTACCACCAAATGGTATCTTACCTCCAAGTGCTGATGAGAAGTTTAATGAGGAAACAAATATTTGGAGAATTTCTCTTTATCTGAGATATTGTCTAAAATCACAACTTAGACCAGTTTCGAGATGCAGACATCCGAAACAAGGGGAGGTTGCTTGCCTTTTTCTAAGTGTCAACACTTAGTTAAAGAAGATGGATTGCGCATCCTACATTGCCATACATTCACCAGAATCCACATGACATATTCCTACAGGAGTTTGTCTCCTCATCCCCCGCTAAATGCGATAACGGGATCAGTTCATGTAAAGATTTTATCAATCACAACATCTCAGGAGCGCCCAAAATTCGGGTATTCTTTGATATTTAAGTCTCTTTCACGCAGGAGAGATCGAGATATCAATCTCTCTCCCTCCGGATAAAAGAAACTTAAATAGGGGCATCTGTCATACTCTAATTTTTGACCCCCCTGAGATGACATATCTTCAGGATTTTCATCAGGTCAGAGCAAGTACCCAGAGCAGTCACTTCTTCATCTGGCATTTGATCAAGGATGTTCAAAGACAAGAAAACTCAGGCAAAGGATCAATCAATAGAAGGATTGGTCTCTAACACAATCATAGGACTCAAAAGCTTCACTTTTATATTCACCTATGATTGATTAGACACCCAGTCATCTGAGTACAGGTTTACTCAGGTCACCAGACTAGGGTTTTTGAGCCTATCAAGGACTGAAATCAGGGATCACCTTTGGGAAACCCTAAAAAGCTCCAAGACATCTATTAAAGACTTCAATCATCTTTAAATGATCCATACAATAAGATCCACTGGACATCACACCTCAATTCAAGATCCACAGTCACCAATTTCATCTGGTCGACAATTAGGGTTTTTAACCTAATTCATCTGGATAGTTGACTTTTAATCAGGGCATGGATCCAAAACTCAAGACATGATTCAAGAACCTCTACTACCTCAATATAACCCATTTACATCACTCATTTGAGGAGAAGATCTTAATTCCACACAAAAGTCCAAAATCTCACTTTATTTGGAAAAAGTCAACTGTATGGGATCACCTTTGACTTTTAAGATTTTTGGTCAAACCATGACTTTCAAATATCAATATCATCAATATATGGATATTAAAGTCATTTGACCAAAGAAATTCAAGAAGAATCATCAAGGAGCAAAAAGTCGGGAATTAGGGTTTTTGAGGGCATTGTGGGAACTCAAAATTTCACCTACACAACTCAAAAAACTTCCAACATGAAAGTTGTAGATCTTGCAAAATAAAACAACATCTTACAAACGAACTTTTTTCAAAAGATCAACCATTTAAGAGATTTGGAATTTTCAAGCTTTAGGTTATAAAAACTTAGAAATTTTTCTAAGTGTTTTAACCTAGTTTTCATCCAACTTTGAGCTCATTTTTCACAATTTTCCCAAATGATTCTGAAGAAACCCCAAACTAATGATTTGAAGTAGATGTTTAGGGCTTTCCAAATTGTGCTCAACCTTCTCCAAATTCATTTTGAGCTAGGAGTTATGCTTTTCAAAGTTGGCCTCATAAGGTGAAATTATAGGTCATGAACAAAGTGGAACTTTGCAATTTTGTGCAATTAGCTTCACTAAGTGATGCTACACGACCTCTAATACATCTGCAAGCATGCCATACATCAATTTCCATCATTGCATAAGGATTGAAGAAGATTCCCAAAAACAAAGGCATGTGATTATGTAATGATTGCATTTTTGAATTTATGGCAAATGGTGAATCATCAAGGAATCTTGCTCTAAGCCAATTAGAACTCTCCTCTGCATCCGAATTGTTCCCTAAGATCATACAAGATCAATGGTTGGGGAAGCTAGCCCGAAAATGCATCATTGCATTTGGGATATTTTCAAAATTTCTTCATGGCTAAGAAACCAAACTCACTTCACTAAGCAAGCTTGCTATGTTCAACTGCTCTGAACCATTTGCCTATAAATAGAGGGGTCTTTCTCATTCAAAAAACACACCAAAGCAACAGAATTCTTGCTTTCTCTCTTCTTTCTTCATACTTAGGGTTTTCAAAGGTTCTTTGGCAAGAAGACTCGGATTCTTCAAACCAGAGCTCTTCCTTTGGAATTAAGTATTCAAACACCTTAGGGGAGTCATTTAGAGGTGATCCAAACCTCTGAAACACTTCTGTACGTGGGGAATCATCATCTTCACCTCTCACTTGGAGCTGTTGCAGTTGGGGTCGAGCAAGAGGTTCTGGGCACTTTCAGTCCAAGTTAAGCATCTCAACACCTTCCAGGAGGATCACTGAAGCTATCTGGATCGTTGCAACAACTCTGCAACACACTTTGATCATAGCCAAATCTTCATTTTTCAGGTAAGTTTCAAAAGCTTCAAACTCTATGATTCACGCATGATAAATTTAAAATGAAGTTACCAGTTGGTTTCTGCACCTTCATAGATCATTAGCCCTCAACCAATTGCATCAAATCATGCATATATAGTATTTCATGTTTAATTTCAGTTTTAGGGTTCTTAGTGTTCATGCTTGCGAATTTTATGTTACACTTAGAATAAATGAAATTAAAGGACACCATCATGATCCTCGTCCAAAAACGAGCAAAATCCATCTTTACATCTTTGAATTTAGTTGAGAATTGAGGGAGATAGGATTTCCAGAAATTGAAATCGTGAGGTTGAAGATGAAGTTGCTTTGCGCGCGTTTTTTTGAATTCTCAGAAGCAAGTTTAAAATATAATCAATTGGAAGCGTGTTTTGAACGACTAAAACGTTCAGCTCACTTGGTTACAAGCGCCTCTCACTTTCTCATGCCTTAGGTCTGGGGTTCGATCCCCCCCTCAGACCTTTTGTTTTTATTTTTCATTTTAACGCGCGTGTTTTATATATAACCAATTGGAATCCCTCTTTAGTCACACTGAGCGTGTAGCTCAGTTGGCTTTGTTTTGTGTGGTGACCATGGGAGCGTGGGTTCAAGCCTTGGTAGTGACAAAACAATATTTTTTATCACTTTTTCCATTTGATTTCTTTACAACTTTAAACAATTATTTAACCTATCAAATTAATTCATTTTAATTTCATTTTTTACACACTTGTCATTTAATATATCTATTTTGTGAATAATCAAAAAAATCATAAAAATATTATTTATTTCATATATTCTTATTAGGTTTAAAATAGTATGTTTTAAGTGTTTTCTTAAATACTTTGAAAATATATATTTTCATTTTGTTTTAACCTAATTACTTTGTGAATAATTTTATGATAAAACCCTAATTATTTAGGTCTTAATTAGGTATAGATTTCATCTTTGCCTTAATTAAGTTGACTTTTGTCAATGTTCAAAACTGTTTTCAGTCTCCAAATAAACGGATGATTAAGGTTTTCAAACAACAAAACCTTATATCATTTCAGTCATTTTCAACTGTTTCTCATAAACAGTAAATCATTTTTAAGTGGGCCTATAATAGAGTGTAAGTCCCAACACCTTTTTCTTTTCATAGTTTGTTTTTCAAAACTGTATTTACAAAATCTTCTTTCTGTTTTCAAAACATTCTTCTGGTATTTGAAGGGCATTATTCCCGGTGAAACTCTTCAGATACCTATGTGACCTTTGTCCATCTTCACTTCTTCTGTTTTCAAAAAACCATTAACTGTTTATCATATATATTCAACTGTTATCCATCAATTGCTGGTAAGGCTTTGTACATACTTCTTCAAAGGCCTCCACTCCATCCAGGTTAGGCTTTACAAGCTTTCAATTTACAGTCTTTATTTAAATTACTGTCAAATATAGAACTGTTCATATATTTGTTTAGAATTACATTTGAGTGTAAAACCTAGGACAGTTAAACTATATATATTATAGGAATATGACCTAGGATTGAGAATGTCTTCCCGGTGAAGGCTCTTTCCTAATTAGAAGTCTGTAGTTCAAACCCCCAAGATGAATTATTCCCAGTGAAACATCTTGGCAAAAACCTTAGAATCCAAAAAAATAGGACACATCCACCCCAAGAGGAATTATTCCCGGTGAAACCTCTTACCCATTTGCTTAAAGCCAAAATAAGTTCAAAACTACATAGCTTTCTCTTGTGCTATAACAAGGACCCTCGATGACCCTCGATTAGCCTCCTCTTGGGCTTTGTACAAGGACCCACAGGATTCTTAAAAGCATTTCTAGCTTCCTCTTGAGCTTGTATACAAGGACCCACCAGGTTTCTTATAAACATAGGAACAGGTCTTTAGTCACCTTTTAACCTACCCTGGTGAGTTTCTTCCAATTTAAACCAGACTTTAAACAAGCTAAGTTTGTCTCAATTTTACATTGAGTACACCTTTTGGAATGAGAGACATGGACAGTCTCTGTCACCCTTATCTTCATCAATTTTCCTTAGCAGAGTCTAGGATCCATGTTTGCTTATCCTCAGCAAGAGTCAGCCTTCATCTTGGGCTTTAAACAAGAAGTCTCCACTAGATAATCTTTCTGCCAATCATTTTAACAAAAACCCATGGAAAGGGTTAGCCTCCAAAGTCAATTAATAAAAACCTGTTTAAAAGAATAAAACCCCTGGAAAGGGTTAGCCTCCAAAATCACTTCTTCAAAAACCAAAGATTCATTTCTCTTAGGAGATAATGTCCCCAAAAGAGTCAAAACCCCTGGAAAGGGTTAGCCTCCAAAGTCAATTAATAAAAACCTGTTTAAAAGAATAAAACCCCTGGAAAGGGTTAGCTTCCAAAAATCATTCTTTTCAAAAGATAAACTCACCAGCTGAGTCAAAATCCCTGGAAAGGGTTAGCTTCCAAAAAAAATCAGTCTTTTAATAAATAAATCCTTCAGTAGAGTCAAAATCCAACAAAAATAGTTAGCCTCAACCTTGGGCTTCATACAAGGCACCAAAACAATAAAACTCCCATGTTAATAGTCAGCCTCAACCTTGGGCATTGTGCAAGGCAGATAATAGAGTCTCCCCAGTGAGTCCTTCATCATTCAGGTAGCCTCAACCTTGGGCTTTGTACATGGCAGATAAACCATACTTCATGTGTCAAAGATTCCTAACATCTAGGATCTTTTCCCTATTAGAGTCATTCACACTCAGTCAGCCACAACCTTGGGCTTTGTACAAGGCAGAAAATAATATTTTTCCTAGCTAGAGTCAGCCTCAATTCTGGGCTTTTGTACAGAATACAAAAATTCCTTGTAATTAACCCCCAGTGGAGTCATCTCCCAGAGTCAATAAATAATACATTAATCAAAAAGCCTCAAGCTTGGGCCTCATACAAGCCAGTTAAAAATCAAATCTTTTATACTGTAGATAGACATAGCTTATCTCTATAGAGAGATCTTTCCTCTATCTCACCACATTCAAACAAACAAACATTACATTTCATTTTAATCAAGTCTCCCATTTAGGATTTTGAAAGGCATGAGCTGGCAGTAAAACCCAGACATGTGGTAACTTTCCCTAATTTGGATGAGCATTTTTCTTTCATTTAAGAGGCATTTGACTGGTATACTTGCACATACACAAGTAAGGTCCCCCTCTTGAATGAAATGAATTCAGTTATTCTGTCACTCTTTTAATGTTTGTGGTGGAATAGTAGAAATACCTCTCTATAAAGATGACTTCATGTCTCTTTACTGTAAACAGAGATTTAATTCAAGCTTCAACCTTGAGCTTCAAGCAAGGCACCCAAAAATAATTAATAATTAATTAGTTCCCCGAACTATATTAAGCTCTGACTTCCATTAGGGATATGTAGGCATGAGGTTCACAAGGAATCTCAGCGAGCTAATAAAATACCAAAAATAGTCAGTCTGTCTGTCTGTCTTTCTTTTATTCAATTCAATTCCTTCTCCTAATACAAAGGAGAAACTTTCCCAATAATCATTAGCAGCACAAACACATTTAGACACAGAGAAGGTTCCTGTAGAGTATTACAGATATGTAGGGTGCTTAAACTCTTCCCTATGTATAACCGACCCCCCGGACTCCAGAATTTCTAGTCTAGGTGAATCCCCACACTTAGCAAACTCCTAGGGTTTAGTTGAGATCTTTTTTTCCCTTTCCTACTCGTAGGACAATAAGAAAGTTCGTGTGATATCGTAGGAAGAACTGAAATAAAATTCCTCCCACCACGGGCGCATTCTCCTTCCAAATTTCGCGTGAAGGCTCTAGCGTGTCGTCCTCCCAAGTGAAACGGGGAGGTAAAAAAAACAACACCACACCTTGCTCACTAAGTCTTGAGGAGAAATATCCACTACACTTGCACTCACCATACACTCTCATGCACCTCACACTATATAACTCGAAACTCTTCACAAACTAAAAAAAAAACACACTTCATTTTTCCATTTTTTCTCACACTTCCATTCTCTCTCTCTCATCACTCTCTCTTTTCTCTCATCTTCAACAAACCAAGGATTTCCATAACCGTTTCTCATAACAACTCCAAACCTCCATAACAGAAACGAAACAAACTTCATCAACCTCCATCACCATCGAGTTCCATTCAGCCACCACCATAACATCTCCATCAATCTCTACAACCTTCAGTCACCACCACTGCAAGCTCCGTCCGAAGATCTTCACCAATATTACTCCGTCGTCATGCTTTGAAGAAGTTCAGCTGGATTGAGCTTCAAGAACACTGAACATACTCCTCAAGAAATCGCATCGGATCGAAGACAACTCATATCAGCATCAGCGAGGATATCGAGGAGAGTAGCGGTTTTCTTCACATTGCTGAATCAAGATCCGAATAAGTATGTTTTCAAGACTCTCTCAGCATAGTAGTCGCATGTGCTAGGCCATGTAGATCTGAAATGAGACTCATATGTATGCTTTGCTATGTATCACGTTTCTATAGAACTCTTGTTCTTGATCTGGTTCGTTCTGTTTGGTATGCTAGTTGTTTACACATTTAAACCTTGTGTTCATATCCTATGGATGCTTAGGAGTAGACTGATGTGCTTAGGTTTAGTTTTGGTGATGTTTGTTCGAGTTAGGGTTTATAAGGTGTGGTTCGGATTGCGTATTAGAAGAAGAATCAAGGAAAACTGAGGTTAGATTCGTGATCTACGTTGAATTCCGAGTGGAAAGGTATAGGCTTTTATCATTTTTTGGAGGAAACCGCCTGGCGCCACCGTGCATATCACCGGAGAAGATGACCGGAGCGGCGCTCCGGCGTCTGTGTCTTTTAAATACTTTCTCCTCAGTTTTTCTTGCGTGGCAATTCCTTATTGGTCCGTTTTTCCTTTGTGTGGCATTCTTATCTTATTGCTAATCATTGAGTGTGGTGTTGTCAAGTTCTGATTGGTTCGATATTGGCTTTTTGTCTTTTGTGACTAAATGAAAACTTTGACCCATTGATATCAGATTCCCCACTTTCATGTCACGTAAAAAGAATATATGTTATATGCATGCTAACTGATTAAGAAAAAATGGAATGGAAGCGGGATCCTGGGCCACGAATTCGATTGATGTTTGGGCTTGAAAGATTTTTCTGGACGCACACCCCTGTTGTGCTTGTACCCACGCACTGTGTGTCATTTGGGCCTGATGTTGCTGATTTCCACACCCCCTGGATCAGGCCCTGTTTTGTTCATAACATAAAATTAGTTCATTCCATTTTTACTAATACACCCCTGTCTGGCAGTTAATAGAAAATATTAAAAATAATTTTCTTTCCTTTATTCCTTTTGGCATATTAATTGATTTTGCTTAGATAAAAATGATAAAAAATAGTTTTTTTACTAATTAGAATTTTTAGGAATAATTGTTTTAATTAGACTTTAATTGGTGATTTTCTTTGAATTTTAATAGGTACATAATAATAAAAAATACATACTTTTTTCTAGTTTTTATTCTTGAAAATAGTTCTTAACATGAATAAAAAATACAAAATTGCTTGTGAATATTTTCCTCTTTAGTTTAGATGTTAATTCTTTCTTTTTGTGAATATTTTCATATTTTGAGAAATGTCTAAAATACCCCTAGTTGTTAAAGTTGACTTTAGTCAACTTAAACAACTCTCTTCTTAGTTAATTCCCTTTAGATTTTAGTTTAGATCTTAAATAGGAATTAGAATAACAATTAGGCTAGAAAATAGGTTAGTCCCCCTTGTTCATTCTTTTTTCTTTTCAACATTAAAACATTAACAAATAGAGATGCGAATCACATTAAGAAAGTGATAGAGAAATGAGTGGGATTCATTCCCTAATCTGTTTCTCAATCACTTAGTGGCATAGAAATGAGTGGGATTCATTCCCTAATCTGTTTCTCGGTCACTACTTAATGGGAGAGAAATGAGTGGGATTCATTCCCTAATCTGTTTCTCGAACATTAATTAATGGGATAGAAATGAGTGGGATTCATTCCCTAATCTGTTTCTTGAACATTATATAATGGGATAGAAGTGAGTGGGATTCATTCCCTAATCTGCTTCTCGATCATTATACATTTTTATGTGATTCTAATCGCAAAGTAAATTCCCTTAAAAAATACCTAACCAAAAACACTTAAAACACTTAATAAAGGCTTGAATTAAAACAAAGTAATGATGTGGTGCGAAACCTTGTATTGGGTTTTGTTCATCATGTAGTTACATAAAAAACACAAACCCAAGATTCTTTTCTTTTGCCTTGTTAGGCACTTAAGAACATGTTGAGTCCTGTCCAGAATTAGGCGTATAAGTCTCCAAAGGTCGAGCATCGTGGATTGTGACCTTAACCTCTGTTCAACTAAAAAACACAAAACAAATGGAAACTATTGAGCCGAACTACGGCGCTCTGATTCCTGAAAAGGATACGTAGGCATTGGGTCGCGGGGCCTAAGCGAGCACACTAGTAAATAATTCCTTCTTTTCCCCGTATTTCTTTTGCATTCATTTGCATTTAGGTTTTAGACATAGATACACCCTTTAGATAGAAACAAACATAGGTGGATACCATCGAGTTCGATGGGCGTGAGGGGTGCTAGCACCTTCCCCTTGCGTAACCGACTCCCGTGCCCTATTCTCTGGTCGAAAGACCTTGTTCTTGTTTGAGTTAGGTTTCCTGGTATTCCTTTCCCATATGGGATAAATATATTAGTGGCGACTCTGATCCATTTTTCGCGGTAGCGACAGACAGGATTAAGCATGAAGTCGAAAGTTGTTCACATGCTGGTGTCTAAGATGCTAGGGTTGTTAGGATGTTAAATTAGGTTTAGTGTTTAAACCCTAATTTGTTAATTTAGCTTGTTTATTAAGTTGGCTTGTGTAATGGGCCTTGTGGAAAAAGCCTATTAGTTAGTATGTTAGGTTTTATTATAAATAGTATACTAGTCTCTCATCATTGCTAAGCTAAAAATCCTAATTTAGGGTGAGAGAGGTTATTTGTTATTCTTGTAAACTTGTAATCTTGTTTTAAGAGAAAGTAAAAGAATGGCAGTTATAACCAATTCCTTGTGTTCTTCTTATCTTTCCTAATTAACTATTATACTTTGTTCTTGACCTCGTTTTTCACAACAGGTGTGTTAATTAATTAATTGATAGTTAGATAGTATAATAATTGATTATATTAATTAACTTGGTGTGTATATTTGTGTCTATTTAATTGTTGGTGTTATTTAATTTAGTAGATAAAATAGAAATAATAAATAGATTATATTATATTGGGCTTATTTGTGGGAGTTAGAAGTAAATAGGGAGTGTTATAATTAGGCCCATATTGTGTAGTTGTTAAGGGTTAGGAAGTGAGGTACAACATTCCTCTTTATTCCTTTTCATTTTCCACGAGTAGAGAAGAAAAGAGGCAAAGAAGAGAAAAAGAGAAAAGGGGAAGAACAAAGGGGAGCTAGGGTTTGGAGGAGACATTGAAGAGGTTAGGGGGAGAATCCTTATTATTATGGGTTAGATGCATTTAGTGTTAAATTAAAATAGATTAATTTGTGAGAAATTAAAAACCTATTTAAGCTATTAGGTGATATTTAGTTGGAATTAAATGGAAATGTGATAGTTTGTGCAAGTGTTATACAAACTCCTTCCCTAAGTGCCATATACTCCTTTCCATATTGTAGCCAAAGAAATAGAATAAGTGTATATTTAACGGTACTGTAGCGATGCTGTTAGTGAAGTGGAGTATAGCGTTTTATACTGTAGCGTGATAAACCAGTTTCAATTTATTGGCATATACATACATTATTTTACTACCTTACTGAGTGTGTGTGTGTGTGTATATATATATATATATATATATATATATATATATATATATATATATATATATATATATATATATATATATATATATATATTCAAGTTTTCTAATATATTGAATTTTTCTAATATATATTATTTCATTAGTTTATAATAATAATAATGATTTAGTATTATTAAGTATAATTAATTTTAGAGGTTTTGAGTTAGATATAATTATTTGAGTTCCCATTCAAAGTGTTAGGAAGCATAATTATGAGAA
Source organism: Vicia villosa (assembly GCF_029867415.1). Taxonomy (NCBI): domain Eukaryota; kingdom Viridiplantae; phylum Streptophyta; class Magnoliopsida; order Fabales; family Fabaceae; genus Vicia; species Vicia villosa. The sequence goes on along the minus strand of NW_026705617.1, from coordinate 372,251 downwards.
TACTTACATAATTGAAACAATATGATAATGAAATTGTGAAACAGTAGCAATTATAGAACAAATGTAATTCAAAACAGTCTCGTTTGACCGAAATAGCTGAATTAAACGGTATAATTAGTTGTCCGGAATTTGATGAAAATTTACGTGGTAGTTAGGTTTAATTAGGAGATTAACGTGGTAGTGTTATTTTATTGAAATTGTGCTATTTACGAACCGACCGAAATAGTGTGGATTTGAATATCTTTTATATTAAAATGTTGGTTTTGTAATAGAAAATGAAATAGTAAATTGGAACTAATGAAGTGTATTTATCAATTAGTTGATTTACTTAATAGTTAAATTAATTTCAATAAGTATAATTGATTGGAATATAATAGATATTGAATTGATTATTTGTTTGTCGGTAACTTACGGTATTTTGGAAAGTTTGACCATAATTGTATTTTGGCCAATACTAATGAATTGATACTTGGTTTGGAAGTATATTATTATATTTTGTTGGCAATATGAATTAACATGAGATAGTATGATTTACTAGTGTTAATTGTATTTTGTGAATCATAATTGAATATTGTTTCTATTATGTGGATTGATATCAATGTGTTGTAAATGTTGTGTACAATTTGATATATAATTCATAGAGTTGAATTATTATGGGTATGCGGTAAGTTAAGATTGATGAGATGATCTTAATTGTATAGTTGGTTGGTAATTGTCATACCCCAAAATTTTCCCATCATATTTAATCATATTTCAGTCCATCTGACTTTCAAATGCTCAAAGATCTCCAATTGCTCAAAGCTACCTACCTCCTAAACGAATGCCTTTGAATTAGGGTTTTGATCTTCTCAAAGAGAAATCAACTTCTGATACCTCAAGTGGATTCCATGATCTCTCATATGCTCAAAGGGGTCCTCATGCCAAGACTCAAACTCTGATTCACAAGATTGCCTAGACAAAAGCTTAAATAGTCAACAGTCGACTAGTTTGACCTAAAAGTCAACTGTGGTCAAAGTACAGTCAAAATTCCTGATTTTTTGTCAACATCCTTATTTTGAAGTATCATTCATCACTTGATCAAGGATTTATCATGATTCATCAAGGAAAGCTCTAAAATCATCAAAACTCAAATTTCTAAATTAGGGTTTTTGGACCTAAAGTCAACTGAACTTTGACCAGCCATAACTTTCACATGGAACATCAGAAATTTCCCATCCAAAGCTCATTTTGAAGGAAATTTAATTCTCTACAAATTTTTCTATCACATGCCAAGGCTAAAAATGCTTCATTTGAGAGGTATGGGCCAAAACATTACAGGTCTTTCTAAAGGATCGCAAAAAGTCATATTTTTTCAAAGCTCATAACTTGAACATGGTAAACTCAATTAAGATGAAACCAAAAGGAGGCGTTAGAGGACATATTGAGCTTTCCAAAATGGTCAAGAATACCTTCATATGATAAAAATTGAAGGAGATACAAGGCTCAGAATTTGGTCAATTCTCGAGAAAAGCGCAAAACCCTAATTGCACAATTTGGTGTTTTTGGACTAATGGGCCTAAAGAATGGATCCCAAACATGTCCATGGGCTTTATAAACGCCCTTAAACTTATTATTTTATTTTTATCACATTTATTTTTTTATTTGAATTTTAATTCATTTAAATACTAATAAATCATGTAAAATATAAAATAATTAGTTTTTAATCAAGGATTTGATTTCCAATCAATTTTAATAAATCAAAAGGGCCAAATATTGGAATAAAATACGTGCAAAAGAGATTGGAGAGATGAGCAATATTTGAGCCATTTTTGGAAAGTTTCAAACTAATATTCAATCAAATATTAATCTCACAAACTACCAAAATTGGATTCAGTTTGGATGACCTAAATCACTCTCTATATATACTACAATGTATTCAACATAAGGGTTCATGCATGGGCAGCCTCAAAAGGTCACTCCATTCTCTTAAATTTTCTTGCAAAGCTAGGGCACGACAAAACGATTATTGCAGCCACGTTCAAAGGTAACAACCCATCCCATACACCTCCTGAGATATCAAAGGGGAGGTTTGCATCAATAGGTGAATCGTATAGCACTTAAAATATACATCTTGAGTTTACATGTTTTTACATTTTTCTTGAAATTCGTATCTCAAGTTGTGATACATTTTAATGTTACTTAACGATTTGTTTGAGTTTACAAGATGTTTTAGGGAGGGATTGAACCAATTTCACGAAGCTCTCACGTCCCTAATGGGAGATGCCATTGTTAGGGCATAATAATGGAGTTGTTCGTATACGATGGTGCAGCGTGTTTCAGTCCTAGATGAAGCCACCATTGAATTCATAGGGTCTTTTTTAGTCATTCTGGGTTGTTTTCTTGGAGTCTTCGACGTTCTTTATGCAGGTTTCAAAGTTTCAGAACTAACCATGGAAAATCCGCAGCAGATCGCAAAGGAAAACCCTCAGGTATTTCCGCAAGTAAGAAGGATGAAGAAGATGAAGCTGACTGGGCTGGGAAGCGCATCACGATTGGCCGGTCAAAAACATGCTCTTCTCTCCTCACGCGTGTCTCACCGTGAATAGCCAGTCAACAATTCCCCATATTTTTCTCTCTCTCTCTCTCTGATTGGTTTGCAGCCAATTACCAGGGTCCACTTTGACTTATTCTTTGATCTATTCTAATTTCTTTGTGATTTCAATATATTTTATTTGGGTCATTCATTTAACAACTAATAATTGCAGCAAGATTGGCAAGGGATTAATATGGTAACGTAGGGGTCACCAGTTCGAACCCTGTGTGTGACAAATATTTTGTTTTTTTTTCTCAAGCCTTACTCGCAAATCAGGTGCATACCCCCATGCGTGGCTTACGATGCATCATCAATCAGTACCGTTGGATCTTCAACACACCCAGATCAAGCGGCCAGAACGAGCAGGACCACCATGGTCCTCAAGGGCTCCACTGCACAGAATCCCAACTAAGTTCCTTTTTATTTTATTTTATTTTTTAAATCCCTTTTTATTTATTTTCTTTTTCTCTATTTTTTCTATTAATGTTATTTTAGAAATTATTTTGCACATATTATTTAAATAAATAATTTCATATGACTATTTATCCTATTTAATCGAAACTCGATTTTTCTCATAACATTAAAGATAATTGTTTCTAACCATAAAAATTATTGTTTCTGTATATACTTTTGATTAATTAATTAATTGAAAATTAATAGTTAATTTTTAGGTTTGTTAACCTCGATTTATTTACAAACCCTAGAATCCTCAGGTAGGTGTTATCCACTAACGCATTTTTTAGTTTTATAAACCTTTTGGGTCACAATAAGTTTTCTTAAATTCAGGGTTAGGGTTGGTAAACTCTTTAGGGTTCCTAATCAATTAGGGTTTAGATCAGTTAATGCACTAACATTTCTCTTCTTTGTGCCCAATTTTCAGGGTTAATCAAGATCTTTCAGTCATGCGCCCTACCAGATCAAAAAAATAGCTAAGTTCTAATCCTTTTCCTATTTTAATTTTATTTTAATTTTTGCCTTATAGGATAAATTAAGACTTATTTTCAATGTCAAGGAATTTCACATACACTCACCCCTATTATTTTTTCTTTTAATTTTCAGAGTTGATCGAGGGTTCGAGGAAGATCAAAGCGTCCAAGGATGTTTAAAACTAATTATTCATCCCTCTTATTTTCTGCTTTTAATTTCCCCCATTCCCGCAGGTGTTTATTGTAATAGCGTAGGAAATTTTATTTCTGCCTTTATTTTATTTTAATTGTGTGGTTAGTAATTTAGGGAGTGATAACCATGAATTGAACATAGATCACCTAATTACAAGATAAATGTCATTGAAGTTAACCACATGATTGTGCACCCACACACCTTTAGGGTAACCCCTCTTGTTGCCTGTTGCCTTATATTGTTGCCTTGTTGCCTTAATTTTGTTGCCTAAAAATAGTCAAGTCCCTCGATTCCGAGGATACCTAAAGCAATGTTGCCTGTCGCCTTCAAAGTTATTGAAACTCCCTCGAGGTTGCCTTATAAAGAATAATTGTCCCAATTGCTAAGGTATCCTCGCCTGTTGCCTAAAGATTAAATGACTATTATATCCTTCCCTTAGACTACTTGCCCTCTTTATGGCAGGGTCAGTCTTATGGCGAACGATAAACCTCGATGACCCTTCAACATCCAATTGAGAGACTCCCTTCCCTCTTGTGGTATGGATAGACTCTTTCGCCCTGAAAAGCTAAAAGAACAAATTTCAAAACTTAGGGTAGTTGCTACTAATTGCTTGCTCTAAATTCAAAACCTTTTTCCCACTTTTTTTCAAAAATCAAATTCAAAAAGACTACGCTTATTTACAAGCTAAAGTTCTTATTCAAATTCCTATTCATAAGAGCCCATGGATAACCATGGATACAAAGGGTGCTTTACACCTTCCCTTTGTATAACTTACCCCCCGAACTCAAAATATTTTTAAAAGGTCTTTCCTGTTCTTTTAGCCTTTCCAATTGGATAAAATAAAAGTCGGTGGCGACTCTTGCTATCCGCACAATTCAATTAAAGTCAGTTCACCGTATTACAGTAATTGTACATTCATTCATGGCATAGTCGGTTTTATTGTGGAAGCGGTGAAACTGTGGGTTCACATGGTAATAGACGGTGATCCTTGAATGGAAATAGACGTAGAATACGTTGATCCTTAATTGGAAACATACATGGTGGCCTTGGTCTTGTCCGGATCAGAAGCCTGGCTTGGATTCTAGATATTGAATCGGAAAGCGGTGAAATGTTGGGTTCACATTGCGGTACCACATGCATAGCGTCACATATCTTGCATTGAGTCACATTAGAATTATGCGATAATTGAATATGTGAAGTTGATGTAGTTGTGATATGTGTATGAGCTTGATAATCGAAATGAGTGATGTTTGAATACATATTTGATTAAATGTCTGAATAGGTGATAATTATGGTTGTGTGCATAATTGAGAATATAATATTGGAATTGAAATATTATACTCTTTATACTTGTTGTATACTTGATAACATGTGAAATATAGATTGATTATTATTATCTACATGGTTATACATAGTGTGATTAATTACTTGAATTGTTGATTTAACCATTGTATCTTATTATACTTTCTTCATAATGATTCGTATTCTCACCCTTCTGTTTTAATGTTGCCCTCGTTTGGCGACATGCAGGTTCTGGAGTTTAGTAGCTCGTGCGTGATCTAGTCGGAGATTCTTCCGTGTTTGTTGGAGATTAGGTAGTGAGTCGATGCTCTGGTCATGTAACACTGGGTAGACTAGTCGTGTTGAACTCATGTTTCTATTTGGTTATGTATTATGCTATGACTTGAGAATCTGTTTATTCGGCTACTTGTTGTTGAGAGGCTTTTAAGCCAAATATTCTAATTATGGTTTATTTTATGTTGAGATGATTATTGAGATATGATTCATGGTATGGGACATGAATCATTTTATGAAATACATGAGTATTTTAGTATTTTCCGCTGTGAATGCATATTCTGTGTGAATTGTAATTAAATGTTTAGGTGTTATTTAAAATGACCAGGTGTATTGTATATTGTAGATAAATGCTGTCAGTTTTTTAAAAGCTTTTAGTTTTTGAAAACGTCGATGTGACGCCCTTTTGAATTATATGCATGCTTATTCTCTGATTATATGCTTATTTATTTTGGGGTATAAAAGGGGTGTTACATTAGTGGTATCAGAGCATGGTCGACCAGTTGGTCTGTAACAGCCCGATTTTATTAGATATTTTATTTATTAGGTTATTTGTGTGTTTTATTAATTATTTGTTTATTTAATTATTATGTGGTATTACTAATTAATTGAAATATCTAATTATATGCATATTTGTGTTTTATGATTTAATTAGGTTATTAGTAGTATACTATGTATTGGGCCTAATTAATAATTGGATGGGTGGGTAATAACATAACTAAGCCCATTAAGAGAAATATAGTAAGAAGAGGAAAACTAGGGTTTTAGAGATAACACAATTTGGGGGAAAAGAAGAGAAAGAAGAGAGGAGGAAGAGAAGAGGATTGTGAGATTCTTGAAGATTGGAGGTGTTGAATAGAGGTAAGGGTTTGAATCCAAGTTCTTATAGGTTTATATGATTGGGTAATGTTGCGTATGCTTTCTATTCTTCAATTTCATGAATTTAGAAAATGATAGGGTTTATGTGAAATCAATTGGATTTTGTGGTTTGTTCATGTTTAATGTGTTGTATGAATGACCCATGGTTAAAAACATGTTTAGGAACCTTACATGTGTGCTAAATTTGCTTTCAATTGATGTATGGATTGTATATGGGTTAATGGGTGTTGTATGAGGGGATTAGGGAAGAAAAATGGTGAAATCTAAGTTTTCACGCAACCTGGGACGACCTATACAGAATCTGGGTCAACCTAAACAGTCCAGAATGCCAAAAATCTATTTTTCCTTCAGTTAGGTCGACCTAGAGGAGTTTTGAGTCGACCTAAATGAGTTTGCGTCAACCTAGAGGTTCAATTTTGAGCAAATTTTGTAAAGACCATAACTTTTGATCCGTAACTCCGTTTTATGCGTCGTTCGAAGCGTTAGGAAGCTAATGAGATTATCTATATGATAGGATAGAGTTGGTTGATGTTGAATGGTTTAATTTTGATGTTAATATATGGATAACATGTGATTACTTATGTGTGCATCATGAATTAATGACTTGTGGTTAATATTCATAGATGTGTTAAGTGATGTGATATCCATGATATGTTGGAATGAATATATGTATTTATATGTACTATTTGAATGTATCTTGTTGATAATGATCATTTAAATGTGTATGTATCGAGATGTGGATTGAATAAATGATAATGCTAGACTTGAATACATGTGATTGATTGATGTGTGTTAGTTGATGCATTGTTTGGAAGAGAAGTCGTGTTGTGTAATGTTGTGCAAAGTTGTAGAGATGTGATTGTGTAGTTTAAGAGATAGAGAGATCGTCTTAAATGCATGAGTCTTGTTTTGTTGCACACGTACACAAGCATGAGTCTTTGAAAGTGGCAATGTCGGGTAATCTCGCGAAGATTATTTGCTTGTCCCAAATCTAACGCCGAATGGGATTTGAAAGCTTAACGCCGTATGGAGCTTTGAGGTGGTTATCTAGTCTATAGAGGAAAGACAATCGGCATGACCAGAAATGATAACGGATGGGATCCACATGCATATCGCATTGAGTCACACTTGAGTCGCACGTGTCGGTGTGAAATGTTGTTGTTGGTGTGATTTATGTGATATGAATTGTGTGGAATGATGTTGGTGGATATGCATATATATGGATTTGTGATTCATTTGATATGAATAGTTGTTGTGTTATGAATGAGATATATGTGATTGAAACATATGTGATGTAGATGTTAATTTATATGTACTAATGATATATGTATATATGTGCGGATATGTGCGGATATGTGAATCATGTTTGATTGATGATGATACATGAGGTAAGAGAGGTGATTACATGTATACTTGTAATATTAATGACACGATTCCAATGATGTAAATATATTCTATGATGTTTTGTGAAATGGGATAGAGATGAATATGTGCATTTGATGATATATGTTCATACTTGCGATACATCGGTGAATCTTATACATGTCCATATATTTGGAAAAACATGTATATGTGATTATGTGATGATAACTTGTATATTTAGAATATGATTATGTTTGAATTCAATTGTTACTTCGTGAATGTTGTCGAAAATGATATGTACTTAGAATCCACATGTTCGTGAAACATGATTATGTACATTGTTTAGAAATCATGTTTGATTATGTGGAATTGAATGAGCTAAGTTGTATGACATGAATATGTGAATTTTGATTAATTGCATATGATGCATGTTTATGTGAAGAATGATGAATTCTTGAAATGTATTCTTGTTGTGTTTTACATTTCCCATATTATGTTTATCTATAAGTTGAATTCTCACCCTTCTGTTTGAATGTTATCCTTTGATGGTAACGTGCAGGTTTCGTGGATAGTGATGCTTCGAAGGAGGCTTAGCTTAGAGATTTAGATCTCTAGTAGGGTGTCGTGACTAAGTAGTCTCTTGTGCTCTGGTCATATGTAACACATGGGGTTGGGTTTATATTTTATAACTTGTCGTTATGAGACAATTTTTTACTCATAGTGTATTTTGTATTTGAATACGTTATTTTGTTAATGTGAGGCCATGAGCCAAGATGTTGAGACATGGTGGATGATGTATGGGAGTCATCCGACTTTACCATTTATTTGATGAGATGATTATTCTGTTGTGGTTTTGCATGTTGTATTAAATCCCGTGTTATTTGGAAATGACCATTGCATGTTTTAAAGATTAAATGTTGTTTTATTTTGAATTATGTGTAACGCCCTCGTGAGATGCATGCTTCTTTACTCTGATTTATGCAAATGTATACCTTATTTGTTTAGTATAGAATTGGGGGTGTTACATTGTGGTATCAGAGCACGGTCGGTCAGTTGGCCAGGTCATTTATGTTTTCCTATCCTTTTGTATTGGATTTGTGTGTCTGACACGATCGATACTGTTTGTTTGTCGGTTGTTGGATGTCTTAGGACAATGGCTGCAGGAAGGAATGTTGACATTAATGTTGAGGCGGTAATGAGGAGGATTGGTGTGATTGGACAAGTGCCGCAAGAGAATGCCGGTTATGGAGGAAAGGATGAGTTTTGTGCTTTTGGAGACTTCTTAAGGTGCAACCCACCGACTTTTGAAGGAAAGTATGGACCGGACAAAGCACATGCATGGATAAGAGAAATGGAAAAGATTTTTCAAATCATAATTTATACGGATGTACAGAAGGTGCATTTGGGTACTCACATGCTGACGAAAGGAGCTGGCGATTGGTGGAGTAATATTGTGCGGAGATTTGAAAGAGAAGGTATTGAAGTCACTTGGACTCTTTTTCGTGATACATTTTTGGAAAACTATTTTCCAGAAGATGTGCGTGGGAAGAAAGAAGTGGAGTTTCTAAAGTTGAAACGAGGAGGAGGACAATCTAGTGAGAGACCGTATGATATCAAGAGGAAACAATCTAGTTTTGGCAAGAAGCTAAGTGGGGGAGGGACTCCTACTCCACTTAAGTGTTTCAGATGTGGTGTTGAAGGTCATCGTGTTGCTGAATGTAAGAAAGAGGTTGCTTTTTGTTTCAAGTGTGGCAGGTCAGGCCACATAGCTGCTAATTGTAGAGCAGGTTTGAGTGTGGCTTGCTACAACTGTGGGGAGCAAGGTCACATTAGTACCAAGTATGACAAGCCGAAGAAGGAACAAGCGAAAGGAAAAGTACTTGCGTTGTCTGGTGCTAAGACCACTACTAAGGATAAGCTAATCAAAGGTACGTGCTTTATTATTGATAATGGTGCAACGTATTCATTTATTTCTTTAGATTGTGCTAAGAGATTGAACCTTGTGTTATCTAACATGCGTAGAAGTATGGTTATTGATACACCTGCTATGGGTTTTGTTTCTACTTCTGATGTATGTTTGAATTGTCTGTTGAGTATCTTTGGTAGAGATTTTGGGAATTGATTTAATTTGTTTTCCGCTAGAACAAGTTGATGAGAATTTTGGTATGAACTGTTTGGAGTTGAAGCAAGTAATTGTAATCTTAAGAGGAATTTTGGATCTTGGTGTTTTAAGTAATTTCGAGTGCGAGTTCTGAAGGAACACTATTATGGTTTAGTAACGATGTTTTATGTTTCATTATGATTGTCGACTGTCTATTGACAAATTGAGGACTTGATCACCCTTAATCTATTGTTGATAGAAGACGAGATCGTATTGGACGAGATAAGCTTCTCTTACTAACTTGGTATTGTGTAAAGCGACTAAGGAGAAGTTGAAGAGTCGAATTGAGGAGTTGTTGAGAAGAGGTTCATCTGTCTAAGTGTATGGTCATAGAGTTGCACTTGTTTTATCGAGTAAGAAGAAGGAATGTCCTATGAGGTAATGTTTTGAAGATGTTTTGATTCTAAGAGTGACGATGAACATACTGAACATTAAAGATTGTGTAATGGATGTTGAAAGAGAATAAGTTTGTGCGGAGCCTTCTGAATGTGAGTTTTGGTTGGAAGAAGTCAATTTTCTTGGATATGAGATTCTAGATGAGGTGAGTTGATGCAGATATCGACAAGTGGTAGTTTATACTTCAAGGTAATTTTAAGTCTACGAGAAGAATTATTCGATGTATACATTGGAGTTATTTGTCGATGTGTTTGTTTTGGAACATAAGGGGAATTATTGTTTGGATCAAGAATTGAGGCGCGTAGTGACTACGAGAGTTAAGAATGAAGTAAAGAAGATGGTTAGATTCTTGAGAGATTAGGAATTTGGTTTGAATTACCATCTTGGAAAAGAAAACATTGTAGCCGATGCATTGAGTAGGAAGTCATTGCATATTTCTATGTTGAGGATTCAAGAGTTGGAAATTGTTGGAACAATTTAGAGAGTTGAGTTTGGTTATGAAGCGACATCTTCTTGCATTAAGCTTAGTATGAGGAAGCCTACGTCTGGTGTTCTTAACGAGATTAGAGAGAGTCGGAAATTGGATTGCAATTGGTTGACGAGATGACATTGATTAATCAAGGTAAAGGTAATCACTTTCAGATTGACGATACTAGAGTCATGAAAGGTCATGATCGAGTTTGCATTTCTGATACTTCGAAGTTGGAAAAGAGAATTTTGAATGAAGGACATCGTAATGGTTTGAGTATACATCATAATGCTACTAAAATGTAACAAGATTTGAGGTAAACGTTTAGTGGTAAAGTATGAAGGGGGATATAGCGGAATTGTGTATTTGAGTTGGACTTCTCAGAAACCGTTTAGTTGGTGCAACAGTTATCTATTCCCGAGTGGAAGTGGGATCGTATTTCTACGGATTTTGTTTCGGGTTTTCCGAGAACGTCGAGTAAATGTGAAGCGATTTGGATTATTATGGATAGACGGACAAATGTGTTCATTTTATTTCGATAAGGATGGAATATTTGATGGAAAGACTTGCTAAGTTGTACATCGAGAGGATTGTGTGTTTGTATGGTATTCCATCAAGTATTGTTTTGGATAAAACTCCGAAGTTTTCTTATGGATTTTGAAGAAGTTTGCAGAGTGATTTGAGATTCGAAGAGAAGGTACTTGAAGGTTGAATGAAGGATTTGTACTTGGGGTTAGTTGCTTGAAGAGAATTTTCGAGGACGAAAATCTTTTAAGTGGGGGAGAGTTATAATAACCCGATTTTATTAGATATTTTATTTATTAGCTTATTTGTGTGTTTTATTACTTATTTGTTTATTTAATTATTATGTGGTATTACTAATTAATTGAAATATCTAATTATATGCATATTTGTGTTTTATGATTTAATTAGGTTATTAGTAGTATACTATGTATTGGGCCTAATTAATAATTGGATGGGTGGGTAATAACATAACTAAGCCCATTAAGAGAAATATAGTAAGAAGAGGAAAACTAGGGTTTTAGAGATAACACAATTTGGGGGAAAAGAAGAGAAAGAAGAGAAGAGGAAGAGAAGAGGATTGTGAGATTCTTGAAGATTGGAGGATTTGAATAGAGGTAAGGGTTTGAATCCAAGTTCTTATAGGTTTATATGATTGGGTAATGTTTTGTATGCTTTCTATTCTTCAATTTCATGAATTTAGAAAATGATAGGGTTTATGTGAAATCAATTAGATTTTGTAGTTTGTTCATGTTTAATGTGTTGTATGAATGACCCATGGTTAGAAACATGTTTAGGAACCTTACATGTGTGCTAAATTTGCTTTCAATTGATGTATGGATTGTATATGGGTTAATGGGTGTTGTATGAGGGGATTAGGGAAGAAAAATGGTGAAATCTGAGTTTTCACGCAGCCTGGGTCGACCTTTGCAGAATCTGAGTCGACCTAAACAGTCCAGAATGCCAAAAATCTATTTTTCCTTCAGTTAGGTCGACCTAGAGGAGTTTTGAGTCGACCTAAATGAGTTTGCGTCGACCTAGAGGTTCAATTTTGAGCAGATTTTGTAAAGACCATAACTTTTGATCCGTAACTCCGTTTTATGCGCCGTTCGAAGCGTTAGGAAGCTAATGAGATTATCTATATGATAGGATAGAGTTGGTTGATGTTGAATGGTTTAATTTTGATGTTAATATATGGATAACATGTGATTACTTATGTGTACATTATGAATTAATGACTTGTGGTTAATATTCATAGATGTGTTAAGTGATGTGATATCCATGATATGTTGGAATGAATATATGTATTTATATGTACTATTTGAATGTATGTTGTTGATAATGATCATTTAAATGTGTATGTATCGAGATGTGGATTGAATAAATGATAATGCTAGACTTGAATACATGTGATTGATTGATGTGTGTTAGTTGATGCATTGTTTGGAAGAGAAGTCATGTTGTGTAATGTTGTGCAAAGTTGTAGAGATGTGATTGTGTAGTTTAAGAGATAGAGAGATCGTCTTAAATGCATGAGTCTTATTTTGTTGCACACATACACAAGCATGAGTCTTTGAAAGTGGCAATGTCGGGTAATCTCGCGAAGATTATTTGCTTGTCCCAAATCTAACGCCGAATGGGATTTGAAAGCTTAACGCCGTATGGAGCTTTGAGGTGGTTATCTAGTCTATAGAGGAAAGACAATCGGCATGACCGGAAATGATAACGGATGGGATCCACATGCATATCGCATTGAGTCACACTTGAGTCGCACGTGTCGGTGTGAAATGTTGTTGTTGGTGTGATTTATGTGATATGAATTGTGTGGAATGATGTTGGTGGATATGCATATATGTGGATTTGTGATTCATTTGATATGAATAGTTGTTGTGTTATGAATGAGATATATGTGATTGAAACATATGTGATGTGGATGTTAATTTATATGTACTAATGATATATGTATATAAGTGCGGATATGTGAATCATGTTTGATTGATGATGATACATGAGGTAAGAGAGGTGATTACATGTATACTTGTAATATTAATGACACGATTCCAATGATGTAAATATATTCTATGATGTTTTGTGAAATGGGATAGAGATGAATATGTGCATTTGATGATATATGTTCATACTTGCGATACATCGGTGAATCTTATACATGTCTATATATTTGGAAAAACATGTATATGTGATTATGTGATGATAACTTGTATATTTAGAATATGATTATGTTTGAATTCAATTGTTACTTCGTGAATGTTGTCGAAAATGATATGTACTTAGAATCCACATGTTCGTGAAACATGATTATGTACATTGTTTAGAAATCATGTTTGATTATGTGGAATTGAATGAACTAAGTTGTATGACATGAATATGTGAATTTTGATTAATTGCATATGATGCATGTTTATGTGAAGAGTGATGAATTCTTGAAATGTATTCTTGTTGTGTTTTACATTTCTCATATTATGTTTATCTATAAGTTGAATTCTCACCCTTCTGTTTGAATGTTATCCTTTGTTGGTAACGTGCAGGTTTCGTGGATAGTGATGCTTCGAAGGAGGCTTAGCTTAGAGATTTAGATCTCTAGTAGGGTTTCGTGACTAAGTAGTCTCTTGTGCTCTGGTCATATGTAACACATGGGGTTGGGTTTATATTTTATAACTTGTCGTTATGAGACAATTTTTTACTCATATTGTATTTTGTATTTGAATACGTTATTTTGTTAATGTGTGGCCATGAGCCAAGATGTTGAGACATGGTGGATGATGTATGGGAATCATCCGACTTTACCATTTACTTGATGAGATGATTATTCCCCTGTGGTTTTGCATGTTGTATTAAATCCCGTGTTATTTGGAAATGACCATTGCATGTTTTAAAGATTAAATGTTGTTTTATTTTGAATTATGTGTAACGCCCTCGTGAGATGCATGCTTGTTTATTCTGATTTATGCAAATGTATACCTTATTTGTTTAGTATAGAATTGGGGGTGTTACATGGTCAATAGTTGTTAATGTCTTTTATCCCGTTGTATTAGATTTGTGTATCTGACACGATCGATACCATTTTGTCTGGTCTGGTTGTTGGATGTCTTAGGACAATGGCTACAGGAAGGAATGGTAACATTAATGTTGAGGTAGTGATGAGGTGGACTGGTGCGATTAGACAAGCGCCACAAGAGAGTGTCGGTTATGGAGGAAAGGATGAGTTCCGTGATTTTTGGAGATTTCTGAAGGTGCAATCCGCCGATCTTTGAAGGAGAGTATGGACCAGACAAAGCACAAGCATGGATGAGAGAAATTGAGAAGATCTTTCAAGTCGTTATTTGCACTGATGTACAAAAAGTACGGTTTGGTACTCACATGCTGACGATTGGTGGAGTAATACTGTGCGGAGATTTGAAAGAGAAGGTATTGAAGTTACTTGGACTCTTTTCCGTGATGCAGTTTCGGAAAACTATTTTGTAATAGAAAGTGTGCGTGGAAAGAAATAAATGAGGTTTCTAAAGTTGAAGCGAGGAAGAGGACAATCCAGCGGGAAACCATAAGATGGCAAGATAGAACAATCTGATTTTGGCAAGAAGGTAAGTGGAGGAGGAACTTCTACTCCACTTAAGTGTTTCGGATGTGGTATTGAAGGTCATCGTGCTGTTGGTTGTGATAGGACTCCTGTGACATGTTTCAAGTGCAACAAGATTGGTCACAAAGCACACAAGTATAGAATTGGTTCGAGTGCGATTTGTTACAATTGTGGTGAGAGAGGTCACATTAGTGTCAAATGTGATAAGCCAAAGAAAGAGTAAGCGAAAGGAAAAGCATTTGCGTTGCCAGGTGCTGAGACCACTGCTAAGGAGAGGTTAATCTGAGGTACGTATTTTATTATTGATGATGGTGCAACGTATTCTTTTGTTTCTTTGGATTGTCCTGTGAGATTGGATCTTGTTTTATCTGTTATGCATAGAAGTATGGTTATTGATACAACTGCTTTGGTTTTGTTTCTACTTCTTATGCGTGTTTGAATTATCCGCTGAGCATCTTGGTAGAGATTTTGGGGTTGATTTAGTTTGTTTTCCGCTAGACCAATTTGATGAGAATTTTGGTAGAATTATTTGGAGTTGAAGCAAGTAATTGTAACTTTAAGAGAGATTTTGGGTATTGTGTTTTAAGTGATTTCGAGTGCGAGTTCTGAAGGAACGCTATTATGGTTTAGTAACGATGGTTTATGTTTCATTATGATTTTCGACTGTCTATTGAAAAATTGAGGACTTGATCACCCTTAATCTATTGTTGATAGAAGACGAGATTGTATTGGACGAGATAGACTTGTCTTACTAACTTGGTAGCGTGTAAAGCGACTAAGAAGAAGTTGAAGAGTCGATTTGAGGAGTTGTTTAAGAAGAGGTTCAATTGTCTGAGTGTATAGTCATAAAGTCGCGTCTGTTTTGTCGAGTAAGAAGAAAATAAGGTTCTATGAGGTAATGTTTTTTAGGATGTTTTGATTCTAAGAGTGACGATGAACATGCTGAACATTAAGGATTGTGTTATCGATGTTGAAAGAGAATAGGTTATATGCGAAGTCTTCTGATGTGAGCCTTGGTTAAAGGAAGAGAGTTTCTTTAGGTTTGTGATTTCGGGCTAAGGTGGGTTGATGCAGATATCGACAAGTGGTAGTTATACTTCAAGGCAACTTAAAGTTCATGAGAGGAATTAATCGATGTATGAATGGATGTTATCCGCCGTTGGGTTTATTTTGAAACTTAAGAGGCATTATTGTTTGGATCGAGATTTGAGGTGTGTAGTAACTACAATAATTGAATATGGGGAAAACAAGGAGAGTGAAATTTCGAACGATTATGATTTTGGGTTAAATTACCATCTTGGAAAAGCGAATGTAGTAACCGATGCATTGAGTAGGAAATCATTGCATAGGTCTATGTCAATGATTCGAGAATTAAAGATGTTGGAGCAATCTAGACACTTGAGTTTGGTTTTGTTAGAACAAGATTTGTTCTGATCAATATTCTTAGTTTTGATGATAACAATGTATATGAATTTTGTATAAGACAATGTGGTACTCTAATCCTATGCATTTTCCATTTTAGGAAATATATGATGGGTATGCACAATTCAGCGCTAAGAAGCACTGACTCAGAAGGTTCAGTATGCAACATCAGAACATGCTCTCGCAAGACATCAGAAGATGGTCAAGCAGAATCAGAACATGGTCTATTGAAGCATCAGAAGAACTTGAGATCAGAAGCAGAAGCACTGAAGTTCTTATGGTATCACGTTAGAAGCACTTCAAAGTCAGAAGACAAGAAGATGCTCTGCACCAAGCTGTTTGACTCTGATTAATTCAAATGTTGTATCTACAAAGATCAGATCAGAAGCAAGTACAAGATGGCAGGCTACGCTGACTGACAAAAGGAACGTTAGAAGCTATTAAAGGCAAAGTCAGTTAAAGCAGGAAAAACAAGGCTCGAGGTGGTTGACAAAAGAGTGAAACATTAAATGCAACGCTGTACGGATCACGCAACGCAATAAATGCTCCCAACGGTCATCTTCTCAAAACGCCTATAAATAGAAGTTCTGATGAGAAGCTGAATAATAAGACTCTTGCGCAAAAATACAGAAACGCTGTCAAATTCAAAAGCTCTCAAACTTCATCTTCAACCTCACTTCATTACTGTTGTAATATCTTAGTGAGATTTAAGCTTAGAACTTAAGAGAAATATCACAGTTGTGATTATAGCTTATTAAGAAGCATTGTAATACTCTTGTAAGAATTTGTTTACATTAATTTGTAAAAGGTTCCTAGAGTGATCAAGGTGTGATCAGAATACTCTAGAAGACTTAGAAGGTATCTAAGTGGAAAACCATTGTAATCAAGGTTGATTAGTGGATTAAATCCTCAGGTGAGGTAAATCACTCTAAGGGGGTGGACTGGAGTAGTTTCGTTAACAACGAACCAGGATAAAAATCATTGTGCAATTGTTTTTATTTTAAGATTTTTTAAATTCACACTTATTCAAACCCCCTTTTTTAAGTGTTTTTCTATCCTTCAGGTTTGTGAAGCGAAGTTTTCGTGTGTTAAGTTTGGTATGTTGAAGCTTACTTGTGGTATTCTTGACGAGGTTAGAGAGGGTCAAAAATTGGATTTAGAATTAGTTGACAAGATGACATTGATGAAACAAGGAAAAAGGTAATAACTTTCGGATTGATGAGAATAGTGTCATGAGGAGTCATGATCTAGTTTGTATTCCTGATGTTTCAGATTTGAGAAAGAGAATTTTGGATGAATGGCATCTTAATGGTTTGAGTATACGTCACGATGCTACTAAAATGTATCAATATTTGAGGAAAATGTTTAGTGGTAAAGTATGAAGAGGGATATAGCGAAATTGTGTATTTGAGTTGGACTTGTCAGAAACCGTTTAGTTGGTGCAACAGTTATCCTATTCGAGTGGAAGTGAGATAGTATCTCCATGGATTTTGTTTCGGGTTGCTGAGAACATCGAGTAATTGAAGTGATTTAGGTCATTGTGGATAGGTTGACGAGATGCGCTTATTTTATTCCAGTGAGGATGGATTATCGGATGGAGAGACTTGCTAAGTTTGAGATCGAGAGAATAGTGTGTTTGCATGGTATTCCATTCGAGTATTGGAGTGGCATCCTTGGAAGCTTGTATGGTTGAAGATGTGAAACGTTTTGTATTGGTATGAATCGGGAGAGAGTAAGTGTGGTTTCGGTGTCGAAATGGTTGTGTCGATTGAATTTTCGAGGACGGAAATATTCTAAGTGAGGGAGAGTTGTAACATCCCGATTTTTATTAATATTTTTATTAATTATATTAGTAATTATATTATTTGGTATTTTTAATAATTATTTGCATAATTTAGTCATTTCTGATGTTTATTGGAATTTTTGCATTTTGGGACGATTTAGTCGGTACTAGTTCGGGATAGCGGATCAATATTTAATCGAAAATTTTAATATTTTTAGTATTAGAAATATTAATGAGTTAATATTTAGCGTTTTTGGAATTTTCCGAGTAATTAAGATTTGACCGGAAATATGAGACATTGAGTTATTAGAGGATTTTATCAGTATTTATTTTACTATTTTATTTGACTTTATTTGGTGTGTTAATTAATTAATTGATTGTTAGATAGTATAATAATTGATTATATTAATTAACTTGGTGTGTATATTTGTGTCTATTTAATTATTGGTGTTATTTAATTTAGTAGATAAAATAGAAATAATAAATAGATTATATTATATTGGGCTTATTTGTGGGAGTTAGAAGTAAATAGGGAGTGTTATAATTAGGCCCATATTGTGTAGTTGGTAAGGGTTAGGAAGTGCGGTACAACATTCCTCTTTATTCCTTTTCATTTTCCACGAGTAGAGAAGAAAAGAGGCAGAGAAGAGAAAAAGAGAAAAGGGGAATAACAAATGGGAGCTAGGGTTTGGAAGAGACATTGAAGAGGTAAGGGGGAGAATCCTTATTATTATGGGTTAGTATGATTGGGTCAATGGGTAGAAACATATTTAGGTTGAAATCCCTAATTTTTATGGTTTTGACATTGTTAGGTTTTGATGAGTAACTCTTGAATATGTGATGGTTAATTTTGTTTGGAATTAATCAGTTAGATGCATTTAGTGTTAAATTAAAATAGATTAATTTGTGAGAAATTGAAAACCTATTTAAGCTATTAGGTGATATTTAGTTGGAATTAAATGGAAATGTGATAGTTTGTGCAAGTGTTATACAAACTCCTTCCCTAAGTGCCATATACTCCTTTTCATATTGTAGCCAAAGAAATAGAATAAGTGTATATTTAACAGTACTGTAGCGATGTTGTTAGTGAAGTGGGGTATAGCGTTTTATACTGTAGCGTGATAAACCAGTTTCAATTTATTGGCATATACATACATTATTTTACTACCTTACTGAGTGTGTGTATATATATATATATATATATATATATATATATATATATATATATATATATATATATATATATATATATATATATATATATATATATATATTATATATATATATATATATATATATATATATATATATATATATATATTGAAGTTTTCTAATATATTGAATTTTTCTAATATATATTATTTCATTAGTTTATAATAATAATAATGATTTAGTATTATTAAGTATAATTAATTTTAGAGGTTTTGAGTTAGATATAATTATTTGGGTTCCCATTCAAAGTGTTAGGAAGCATAATTATGAGATGATTTACATAATTGAAACAATAGGATAATGAAATTGTGAAACAGTAGCAATTATAGAACAAATGTAATTCAAAACAGTCTTGTTTGACCGAAATAGCTGAATTAAACGGTATAATTAGTTGTCCGGAATTTGATGAAAATTTACGTGGTAGTTAGGTTTAATTAGGAGATTAACGTGGTAGTGTTATTTTATTGAAATTGTGCTATTTACGAACCGATCGAAATAGTGTGGATTTGAATATCTTTTATATTAAAATGTTGGTTTTGTAATAGAAAATGAAATAGTAAATTGGAACTAATGAAGTGTATTTATCAATTAGTTGATTTACTTAATAGTTAAATTAATTTCAATAAGTATAATTGATTGGAATATAATAGATATTGAATTGATTATTTGTTTGTCGGTAACTTACGGTATTTTGGAAAGTTTGACCGTAATTGTATTTTGGCCAATACTAATGAATTGATACTTGGTTTGGAAGTATATTATTATATTTTGTTGGCAATATGAATTAACATGAGATAGTATGATTTACTAGTTTAATTGTATTTTGTGAATCATAATTGAATATTGTTTCTATTATGTGGATTGATATCAATGTGTTGTAAATGTTGTGTACAATTTGATATATAATTCATAGAGTTGAATTATTATGGGTATGTGGTAAGTTAAGATTGATGAGATGATCTTAATTGTATAGTTGGTTGGTAATTGTCATACCCCAAAGATTTAGGGACATTTGACTAGTGTTTTGAGAAAATAAATCCTTCCCTAAAGATTACCTACCTCTACATGGTAGGGACAGTTTTATGGCGAACGATATTTCTCGATGACCCTTCAACATCCAATTGAAAGACATCCTGCTCTCTCATGGTATGGATAGACCCTTTCGCCCGAAAGACTTAAAGAACATGAAAGACCAACTTAGGGTAGGTAGTTCTTAATTGCTTGCTCAATTCAAATCAAAATCGAATGCTTTTCACACCTCCTTTTCAAAACGATTCCCAAAAGGCTACGCTTAATTACAAACTAAAGTCCTTATTCAAATCTTTTCTATTCAGACACTACACTTCAAACTTTTCCAACAATTCAAACAAAGTGAGCTAAGCAATTAAGAGCCCATGGATAACCATGGATGCAAAGGGTGCCTTACACCTTCCCTTTGTATAACCTACCCCCCGAACTCAAAGTCTTTTCAAAGGTCTTTCCTGTTCTTTTTGTCTTTCCTAATTGGATAAAAAAAAAGTCGGTGGCGACTCTTGCTATCCGCACATTTCAAATAAAGTCAGTTCACCGTATTACAGTAATTGTACATTCATTCATGGCATAGTCGGCTTTATTGTGGAAGCGGTGAAACTGTGGGTTCACATGGTAATAGACGGTGATCCTTGAATGGAAATAGACGTAGAATACGTTGATCCTTAATTGGAAACATACATGGTGGCCTTGGTCTTGTCCGGATCGGAAGCGTGGCTTGGATTCTAGATATTGAATCGGAAAGCGGTGAAACGTTGGGTTCACATTGCGGTACCACATGCATAGCGTCACATATCTTGCATTGAGTCACATTAGAATTATGCGATAATTGAATATGTGAAGTTGATGTAGTTGTGATATGTGTATGAGCTTGATAATCGAAATGAGTGATGTTTGAATACATATTTGATTAAATGTCTGAATAGGTGATAATTATGGTTGTGTGCATAATTGAGAATATAATATTGGAATTGAAATATTATACTCTTTATACTTGTTGTATACTTGATAACATGTGAAATATAGATTGACTATTATTATCTACATGGTTATACATAGTGTGATTAATTACTTGAATTGTTGATTTAACCATTGTATCTTATTATACTTTCTTCATAATGATTCGTATTCTCACCCTTCTGTTTTAATGTTGCCCTCGTTTGGTGACATGCAGGTTCTGGAGTTTAGTAGCTCGTGCGTGATCTAGTCGGAGATTCTTCCGTGTTTGTTGGAGATTAGGTAGTGAGTCGATGCTCTGGTCATGTAACACTGGGTAGACTAGTCGTGTTGAACTCATGTTTCTATTTGGTTATGTATTATGCTATGACTTGAGAATCTGTTTATTTGGCTACTTGTTGTTGAGAGGCTTTTAAGCCAAATATTCTAATTATGGTTTATTTTATGTTGAGATGATTATTGAAATATGATTCATGGTATGGGACATGAATCATTTTATGAAATACATGAGTATTTTAGTATTTTCCGCTGTGAATGCATATTCTGTGTGAATTGTAATTAAATGTTTAGGTGTTATTTAAAATGACCAGGTGTATTGTATATTGTAGATAAATGCTGTCAGTTTTTTAAAAGCTTTTAGTTTTTGAAAACGTCGATGTGACGCCCTTTTGAATTATATGCATGCTTATTCTCTGATTATATGCTTATTTATTTTGGGGTATAAAAGGGGTGTTACATCGGATATGACTCCCTTATTCATATACATCGCCCAAGTCTTCCATATTCTATCGATATCGTGTGATCATGGAAATGACGTTTATTTTAGTCCACGATGATGTGAAAGGAGTCATGGGAGTTATCCACACTCCATTAATATCAGGGATTCAACTGATCATTCCCTTGGTGGTTTCTATTTCCTAAGGTGCCTCAGATCTAGGCCCAATGCAGCTATAAATATCTTGTCATCACAATTGAGGGGGGGGGGACCTAAATCCAATGGAGAAATATACGGAGACAAAGCTTCTCACACCTACGTGATCAAGCTCTTGACCTCACAAGAAACTTTAAAGCCTTTAACAATCCTTAATCACTAGGATTTATCACGTATTTGTACTTTTAGCAAGTATAGTTTTGTATTCTATACCTGACATTTAAACCGTGTGACTTGTGGTATGAAATGGTCTCAAACTTTCACCTATAGATTAGAGATGTTTCTCCCTTAGCTAAACTTACATTTCATATACTCTGTATTACTCCCTCCGTCCCAAAATATAAGAGAAAAAAATGCATTTTTCTTGTCCCAAAATATAAGAGAAAAAATCATCTTTCATTTCTTTCAAGGCAAAATTAAATGCAAATTGCATTTAACTTACATTCTCTCTCATCATTTCTATAATCAACAACCAATTAGATTTTTTTTTATATTTTCCAAAACACTTTATTTCAAGAAAACCATAAGTCAAATGATTTTGTTTTTACTTTTCTTAATAAGCGTGATTTTGTTTTTTTCTCTTATAATTTGGGACGGAGGGAGTACTTCTTAGGAGAAATTCAAACGTTTCTCAAGCTCGTCCCCAACCTCTTATTTAAATCCTCCCCCGACTCTTCAAGTAGGACTATATCACCTACAAAATCATACATCACAATACTATCATGATTAGTTGTTTGTAAAACTGTTTCTTTTCATGCAAGTATATTTCCGCATTGGGTTCAATTCTTTTTCTGTCGTGTTTGTTAAAAAACAAATTTTTAACAAAAGTATTAGCAATTTTTCGTTTAACTAACTTCTTCTTTTCGGTTTATGCTGTTTTTGACCTGTCCAGCAATTGGATTTGAGTTTTAAAACACTAATGTTCATCGAAATTATGTTCAAATGGATGGATTTACTTCCTAAGCATGACACCTCTTTCTTCCTTTGAATCATAATTTATTCCAAACAGAAGAGACACACAAATAAAGCAGAAACTATACCTGATTTAAAAATGTTTCTAAATTCTGACATTTATATCGGCCTGAAAAAATCCATGACTGTAGCTTTCTGATTAATGATCTCTGTACAAGAGATACTTCTAAAAAAATATAATGAATTACAGTAAATTACAACAACAAAGTACCCGAATCCAAAGCTAGCATTAACAATAGCTGAGACTGAGATGCCCAGCAATAAAGACTACTGTCTAGCATGGGACATCGCCAACAATAATGACTACTGTCTAGCACTAACAATAGCGAGATCACCAACAATAAAGATTACCGTCTACAAGAGACTCGCTCGAGCAACGCGAAGTTTTTCAGCATATTTTAAATTAAATGATATAAAATAGAATTGAAACCCACTGGGTCACAATGTACATTGGCCTTGCACTTTAATAGGTTTAAGACACCAAAGATATAGCTGGTCACAGTAAACCTTGTTCTTCAAATTCTTTTGCAACTGAAACACAAGAACAATAAGCAACTGTTAAGATAATGTTACATGATATATAAACCATCTGAGTTAAAATTACTTGGATTGAACGTTTGTCTGGTGTCAGACACTTGTCAGTATACATTGGCATGAATCTAACACGACATCTGAAAAATTATTACTCATGTCTACAAGTCAATGTCATGCACAGGATCTATGTCGCGTCTTACAACTTCATATGCTCTTTCACACAAATAGTTGTTAAAACAAAACAAACACTGCACATGTTTTATTACCGAACATTTACATCTGCCATAAATAGCCTACAGCATATGTAATGTGTTATCAAAGGCACAAACCTAGGAAAATTAAATTGATAATTTTTATATAATAAACTTTAACACATCAATGCATGTCAAATTGTAGATGAGCATTTAAGAGAAAAAAATTAGACAAAGGAAAGTCACCTTTCGAGGAGGCAAGGACCAAAACAACTTGCATCATAACATTGTTTGGAGGAAGATGCAAACGAAGAGGGTAAAGTTTTCCATTCAAAGGACTTCGACTACACACAATAACTCCATCAAGTCCAGTTTCTTCCACGAACTTACGAGTCAACTGCTCAACATCATTCCCATTGAAGACCAAAGAATAGCCCTGCACATTCTCATCATCCACGTCTCCATTTTCCTCAGCAACATGGTAGTATATCGTTCTTCCCTCCATCTTCGGCGGTGAACCAACACTATCTGTTGACTGCAAACTCAACCAAACAAAATCATCATAAACCAATGTCTTTCAACAATCACACTAGTACACCACAAACAACAATCAGTCAAAGCTGCCATTTTAATTTTCTAGATTAATACATTTGCTAAAAATAAAAAGTGACAATAATTATAAGCTTTTGAATCAATAGTTTCTTGTATAAATTGAAATGAGCTTCTACATCCCATTTAACTTCTCTATATACATCTATAAACACAAAAAGATTCATCACCTTATTATTTTAAACATGATCTAGTTTAAACTAACTTCATAAAACATGTGTTCAATCAAGTCAATCAATTCAGAGCAAGCAAGTATCTTTATCTATGCAACTCTATTTGCATTTCAGCCGTTGGATTAATTTAACGAACAAAACACAATACTCTCGCTCGTAAGATTAATCCAACAACCAAGATGCGATTACAGAGTTGCATAAACAATATAGAATCCAAGTTCATGAATCACATTAGTTTAGTCAAATTAGTCATCAAGTCAAGTATTGAGAGTGAAATTAGTCCTCAAGTCAAACACTTAAAGACTCCATAGATCTAACAAATTACACATTCAAAAACAAACTTAACATACAAAATCACAAAGCACCTTGGATAATAATTTCCATTAACAATTAATCATAATTGTGGCACAATTAACAATATTTAACTTCAATCATAACTAACTATAAAGACAAACATTATAAATCCATAATTTATCAAAATGAAACTCAACTACGAAGTGATTCATACCTCTTGTCTATCAAACCGATTCGATTTGAATGAAAGCGCCGAAGATCCAAAGTCAAGAGAATCCGAATGCGGAATCGGAGGAGGCGGCGGATTCCCAACATGAATCTCAAGAACATCAACATCCCAAAGAATCCAATCCTGCGTAGCACTCCGATGCGGAATATCATGCGTAACAGAATTTCTCCAAGGCGGCAACCCACCATTCGCTCTCAGAAAATTCCCGTATCTCGTTTTCAGCTTAACCTGCGCACCATCCCTTACAGGCTCCCATTCAACAGACGAATCGAGTCTCCGCGGCAGCGTTTGAACAACTTTCCGGCCGGTGACGCCGAGGAGTAGCGGCTGATTGGAGGCTGTTAGGTACTTTCCGTAACAGCTTTTGAGGCGGATGATGTTGTCGAATTCGGGGATGTGTTCGACAGTCCATTTGGCGTTTTTGGAGGAGCCGTTGCGTTCTTGGTTGATGGATTCTTCGTCTTCTTCGGCGTGGAGGTACTTGTCGTGATGGCTGCGGAGGCGGACGGCTTTGGCGCGTTGGAAAAGCTCCATGGATGATGGGGTGAAGCTGTTGTTGGTGGTGGTGGAAGGTTTCTGCAGAGAGTTGATCGATGGTTAGTTAGTTGGATTTGTTGAGATTTGAGGTTTGTGTTTTTTTTGTTTGGAATTGTGAATGATTGAATTGAACAAGGACAGAGACCGAGGTTGAATTGGTTTTGAGTGTTTTGAAACAGGGGTGAAATGAATGAGTTCAATGCTTCATGTTTTTATGTAAGAAAAGAAAAAAGAGTTGACCAATTTTTTTTACAAAAATTTAAAAAGTATTAAATTTATTATTTATATTTTAAAGTTTTTAGTATTAAATTTGTTGTAAATTTAACTAAAATGCTGGACGATTTACACCGCCACAGTTTAATTTTAATTTTTTAAAATAATATTTTTAAATAGTGATTATGTATTGATGGTGCAAATTTTTTTACACTAAATACCATGTAACCATTAAACTCAATTATTATTATTTATTTAATTTAATTGCATGTTTTTCATTTTTGTTGTTCAGAGAATTTTCTTTTTTTTATCAAGTAGATTAATATTAAAATTTGACCATTTTAAAAATAAATAAATAAAATGTGGAAGGACTCCTATAAGTAGTATCATATATTCCTACTCAATTATCAACTTGACTAGTTTAACCACGATGTCTAAGGAAAAGAAATTAGTGTGAAGTTTAATAACATGAGTTGGGAAAACAGGGTGAAGCGCGTGCCAGATGGAAAAAGAGAATGGCCAGTGAGCGCCAGCCAAATTGAGAGAACGCGGTGACTTGGTGTATTATGGCTTTGTCAAATTTAAGGACAATTTAAACGTGCACATGGGTGAATATTGTGAGAATCCAAAGAGTATAGTTGATCGAGATGTCATGGCCATGGGGGCCTCAAGCATGAAAACGAAATGACATAATCCTAATCTTAATATTACATTTGTTCACGTTACATTAAATTGAAATGTCATTTAATAGTTGTTATGTCAACTTGTTCCTTCTTCAACATTGATGTTAACTTGTTCATTTTTTTAAATCAACAAACTATATTTGTAAGTATATGGATTGAACATTTGAGTATCATGTTACACTCTCCTATTAAAATTCATATAATTTCTATTAGGTGTGAGTTTGGTTTGGTTTTTTTTTTCCATAAAATACTATTCATTTGTAAATCATTTATTTAAATTAGAATTTAAAACTAAAATCTTAATTTCAATTATCTTAGGTTTTGTTTTATATTTTTAAGTTTTAGAAAATCAAATATAATAATATCATTTTTTTATTTGAATTTTAAAAGTTAAAACTAGTTTCAAACATAAACTTAAAAATTAAAATAAATATTCATAATTTAAATAATTTATATTATTAAGCTTCTAAAATAATTAAAATATTTTAAATATATTATTTTAAAAGCAGTTGTCAATAGGAATTGATAAGAGATGGTTGTATACATGATAGATGGTGGTGGTAGTTAGAGTAATGATTAATAGTAGTCGAAGTGGTAGTTGGTGATGGTTCTAGTCGTTATCGGATTGTTTTAGTTACCAATGGTGGTGACTATTGGTGACCTATGTGGTTAAAATCGTGGTGGAGTGATTAGTGATTTGAGATTAATCGATTTATATATGATGATAGTAGTGACTTGTGGTGGTTAAAGTGGTTTTCATATGTCGATGTCTAGTGATCAACTATATGATTTTAGTATTGGATGAAGACATTTTGAGTGTAGTTAACCATATTGACAATTGTCATAGTAGTTAATGATGGTTTGATTCAAGATCAATATATCAATAAAGTGACACGAAAATAATAATAGTAAGTAGTGATTAACTACGATCAAGATGATGAAAACTGTAATTGAAATTATTGGAGTTAAAACAAAAGCCGAATTTAAAAAAAAAAGTTTTCATCTTTAATATAAAACCATTTTGAAATTAAATAAAAAAATGACTTAAATCCTTTTAATTGAACACATTTTAATTTTAAATTGAAAATTAAAAACTCCCAACTATATGAATATTTCGCAGTTCCACGTAAGACATCTGCCACATATGAAAATGTTTTGACGAGGCTAAAAAAGAATGAACCGTAGGCATGTTAAAACTCAAACACGCACCTCTGGCTGCAACTTTGAATTCCGACGAAACTTCAACGACGACCAAGACTTCTTCTCAGAAGTCACCAATTCAGAATCGTGAACCTCATCTTCCTCAGAACCAAACGAAGAATTCGAAACAAAACTAACCCTACTCAACAACTCAACATTCATCTTATCATCCACAGCCTCAACACCCCAAAGAATCCAATTATTAGTAGCAGCAGTATACGGATCATCATGCGTAACAGAGTTCCTCCACGGCGGCGTTCCACCGTTCCCTCTCAACAACTTCCCACACCAGCTCCTCAGTTTTACGCTGTACCCTTCCTTTATAGGTTCCCATTCGTATTTCCAGCTCAACCCCGCGTCGTAATCGGTTAGGACGACCTTGTCTCCGGTCATGCCGAGAAGAAACGGCGTGTCGGTTGCGGTTAGGTAACGGCCGTTGTGGCTCCTTAACCGTATGTGGTGGGGTTTGTTTTCGACTAGTTCGATTGACCAGAGTGCGGTTTTGGTTGTTCCTTTTTTGCTTTGACGGAGGTTGTTGTTGTTGTTTTTGTCTGAGTCTGCTACTAGGTACTTGCCGAGGTGGCTTCTTAGCTTCACGGTTTTTGATTTGTTGAAAAACTCCATTTTTGTTGTGTTGTTGAATGTTGATGATATTTATAAATATATAATGTTGTTGAATGTTGATGGTATTTATATTGGTGATGATTGTAATGATTTGTGCCACGATGTAGGGAAATGAATTGAGGTTGAAACTGTCTGGAAATTAAGTGGATTGTGTACAAGTTGAAAAGTATAAGGTTAACTATATAACCCGTCCCTCTAGAATGATTTATAAGAAAAAGTGTCTAAATATATTTCAAGAAAATTATTTTTAAAAAATAGATATTAATCATATAAGTAATTGGTTTAAATTTTTTTACTGTTTTAGAAATAATATGTTTTGAATATAATTTTAGTAATGAATTGATTGATTAAATATGAAAATTAAATTAAAATAAATATATTTTTGTAATAATTTATTCTTAAATATATTTGAAAATGTTTAAATGAAAAACTAGAAAGTGCATCTTTATTATATTTTATTCTAAAATATGAGTTTTTGTTTACCTTTTGCTTAAGAGGAAATATATACTTGTACAGTAATATTATTGACTATTACCTTGTTTTGTTTGTATCGGTCAAAAGTCAATGATAAGATTTGTTTGTAAGTCTGAGTCTGGCCATATTCATAGAGGAAACAAAAATGATATGTAGTTAGTTATTGTCAAGGTGATTCGGATTTCGAACAAGAATATTTTGAATGAGTTTATTTCATTTTAATTAGTGATTTAAAAGTGATTCTATAAATATATA
Source organism: Vicia villosa (assembly GCF_029867415.1). NCBI lineage: Eukaryota > Viridiplantae > Streptophyta > Magnoliopsida > Fabales > Fabaceae > Vicia > Vicia villosa. The sequence goes on along the minus strand of NW_026705617.1, from coordinate 343,279 downwards.
ATCGATTTATTAATAGAGGTTGACAAGTTGAGTCTAAAAGAAAAAAACCTCCACAATATATTAAACTAGAGAAATGATAATTTTACACTATGTTTGACACTAACACCGTATTTCTATACGGTTTTGATTTTCTTAAATATTTAATAATTTAATTTTCAATTTTTGACCCACTCCACCACATGCACATGGTATACTTTGATAGGTGTAAGTGTAAAATGTCTCATTTCTGGTGTAGGAATAGCACCCCTCATTAAACTAAGGTTAGGATAATACTAACTCCAATTTTTTTAATTAGGTCAAATAACTTATTTAAGTGACACTGGGTGAAATAACTTATATAAGTAACACTAGTCGTCATTTTATATCCGTATAATAAAGAAAATAAAATTTTATATATGTAAAGCAGTAATGTTATTATTAATTTAATTAATATATAAACATTTGTGGTGCACGAAAAATTAATTAAAACAAAGATTAATAAAAATACAATGAGTGTTAATCTTTAACCGTGTAGAATTGTTAGAGTTTTAAGGTGATTGAGGTGTTAGAATAGACTAACCAAGACATGATGAAAAGTTATATACATGTCTGATTGCTAAGTAATTTGAATGACCCCCTCAATTCAAGAGTTGAGGTATTTATAAGAATTTCTTGAGTTTGAATTATAAGACTCATGGATGATATATTTTGCTCCTCCTAGAAACGTGAAACCATTATTTTCTCTATTCTTCAAGAGGACGTGGTTTTCTTTAATTTATTGAGCTTTCACGATGTCAGTGTTTTAGGGCACTTTTATGATTAGTCTATTAAAATTAATCTAGTAGGTGGCATAAAATTTGAATTTCAAACATGCATATTTATTACTTTCGGCCATTAAGAGATTCTAGATATTGATTTTCTTTTTATACCCCTTTTTTTATGTTGTATCCCTTTGCCCAAACACGTCATATTTCTCAAAAACAAAATATTAGCGGAAAAAATAAATCAAATGGATTTGACAAATAAAGTAACACTTATTAAATGATTAATTGAAATTTTCCAAGTTTAAACCTTTAAGAAATTTCAAATTTTGCCCATTTGAAGAGAACAAATAAACTTGTAGAAAAATCATCCCTTTAAATCGCTTAATTCAATAGGTGGTCCAAAATATTATTCTTTTTAGTGGTGTTATTAATAACCAATCACGAGTTTAGAAAGTAAGTGAGATTAATTCAAAAAATCTCCAAAGCAATTTGTGTGAACACACGTACATGTGAGTTGAATGTAGTTGTTGTTTGTAAGATAACGGCTTAGAAACAAATTTTAAATGGAGTTAAGTTGTAATAAATGATAAAGCAAAATGCAGTAAATGACATTAAACAAGAGTAATAGTGAAAGCAAGTAAAAACAAATACTGCATTTAAAGAAACAAGAAGACAGTGAAAAGACTGGATGCAGATGCATATATGTTTCTCACATATTATTTCGCTCTTTGACTGTGGTACTCCAGTGGTATCAAGAGTAATGTATGAAATTTTGTGACCCTTGTTACAATGTATGAGTCTACTATTTATTCTATATACAAAATAACCATCGACAACAATTACGCCCACTATGGAGCCTTCACACTTCACTCCATGTTCAATCTCCAAGCTCTCACTAGTGTGCATACATGTCACCCATAATTCTCCCTGTTTACAACTCATGTTAAGTTATAACCGCTCCAGATTTCCCATGAACTCCATAGAATATGTTGATGATGTTGCTTGCAAAGGTCTCTTGAACTTGTAAAAACACTAAGTCTTGTAACGTTCATCGTTTAGTCGAGTGGTATGTTGGTTGTATTGGAGGTTATGTCGACTGCCCTTTTCAAAATTCTAGACATATATCCAGATGATCATAATCTTGTGGATTTGTTCCTGAGACTCCTCCAAGCCATGTTTCTTTCCGACGACACCATGGTCGATGCCCTATCAACATTTTGTCATTAATGTTCTTTAACACGCTTCATTAATCAAAACGCTTCATTAATGTCTCCTAATCAGCAAATGTCTTTTTATTTTGACACTCTTAGTTGACTTTCTCCAAACTAAAAATCCAAGTGTAACACATTCCTTTTCGGATTTGTATCCTCTCCAATGTACTCTCACCTGCTTCCACTATGCCTTCTTCTCATCCATCCATCTACATTTCTCTCTCTCTCTGTCCCTCTTCAAAACAATTTTATTTTATTTAATTTGTATGGATTCTTGACCATTAGATGAAGCAGCAAAGAGATGGCTGCACTCATTGGCAGAGGGGATCTATTTCCGGCAAACACTCCTCAAGTGTTCATACCATTGAGGAAACTCCCGACTCTCAACCACTCTCCAAAATCGTAGCATCAAGGGGATAACTGGACAGTCATTATAGTGAAAAAGGATTTAAGAATTTTTGCTCCAAAACCCAAATAGTGAATGCGATAGCGGTTTGAGGCCGCAACAACAACTTATATTCTTGACGGTGGCTTGCATAGCAAACGCGTCGCACCAAACTGCAGCTAGCGCTCTATTGATCATATATATTAGAAGAGATAAAGCACCAGGCAAATGATGACAGTAGGCTTCAGATCAACAGTGAAACTCCTACATTACCTATGATTGATCTAAACTTTTAAGAGAGGTATAGCAGAAGATCTGAACTGCAATCTGAAAAGAAAAGACTAATGCTGCGCAAAAAGATATGTTTCAGAAGGAGAAAAAAAACATAAGTGCCTAAAAAACCTACAAAAAAGCTATTTGGACAGAACATATCTGGTTGGAAAGATCCAACTTAGCGGTTCGAGACAGGTTTTTCAATACACCATCACTGTATTCACTATGTAATCATCTCCCAAACAATCTGCTAATGTACAGTAGTTGTGTACCATAAAATAACACAGCCTCAACAAGCTTGATTTACAATAAAAAAACAAATACAATGAATTCTACCCAAAAAAGAAAAATAAATAGTGAAGTGTGGAAACCATCAAGGAAAGCCATACTCCCCCACCTTTTCATTAAAATATAAAGATACAGAGAAAGGAGAAGAACATGTACCCCATATAAATCTTGAGACAGAATGACTGAAAATGAATAAAGAGAAAATAACCTAGCTCTGTCTCATTTTGAAGGAAAAGAAAGATCGCTCTCAAGCATAAAGGATAGATCATGCATTTGTGACATCAACATCTCTACGTCATCTTTGGATCCTACGCCTGCGGAGGAAACATCTCTAGGATTTTGCCTCATGGTATCCGCATCAGCCACCCTAAACATGCAACAAGAGAGCATAAATTTCTATTATGGACATACAAAATGTCAATCAAGATCAAATCTAGCCTGCTGAATGTTCGAAAACTATGTCAATTGATCAATGATAAAATGCAAAGCCTGAGCATTTCCATTTAAAGGATGAAGAACTTCCAAGTTCTTAAGTGCTTCCAAAGTAGATAAATACAAGAAACATGGAAGAATAGATATTTAAACATTGATGTTCTAATAGACGACATGATATGAAGAGAAAGACCCTTTAGTTTGTTCCTTTCCACTTCCTTTAAGCTCCCTCCCATTCAATTCTACAAGGAAAATTTATTTGGATTCATAATATGAATGCTTTAAAATGTGAATTATGTTGGCTTATACCTATTACTTGAATGTGTCAGTTTCCTCACAGGATTACAAATTTATACACATCCCTTATATTGAATTATACAACTACTACTAAATGTAGATTGATATATTGAACTCAAAACTCCTAAAGATGTTGTAAATGGATCAATGGCCATCTGATCTGATGCTCAAAAACTGGTTAAATTCAATTATGCATATTTTTCTAGAATAAAATAATGCAACTGAGATAATATCAAGGCACCTGTTTAAAGAATGTTGAGCATTGGTTGCAGCAGAAGTACTCAGTGGATTATCAAACTGTCTTAAAATATCATGTTGTGAAAATCCACTAAAATCCACATCATGTGAGCTGTTTGACGATCCAAATAAATTCGTTTCAAAGGTCTTTTCAGAATGAGTTTGATTCAGAGTTTGTAAAGGAACACTGTTGAAAGGATCTTCTTGTCTAGTAGTCATCTTAGTGAAGTCACTCCAAACATCAAAGGAGCCAGCATCATCTTTAGTGGTCACAGTGTCGGTTGTTTTGTTATTGCTAACTTGCCATTGGTCATCTTGCATCCAGTCAAAACTTTTAACTTTAGAAGCATTATCACCCTTTACTGTATTGGTATCATGAAGATCAGCGGTAAATTCAGATATCCCAGTCTGGTCTTTTATCTCGGAGTGTGAAGCACTACTGGAAGGATTTTGTGAAATGGCTGAACCAGTAAAATCATTCCATGCATCAAATGAATCGGTAACATCATTAGTATTCTTAATACCAGTTGCCTTGTTATTGCTCCCTTGCCATTGGTCATTTTGCATCCAGTCAAAATTACTAGATGAACCAACAGCACTTTCTGTCGTTTTTGTACCATTAGGATCTTCAGTCATTTCAAATTTCCCAGTCTGGTCAGTTTTCTCAGAGTTGGAAACACTAGGGGAAGAATGTTGTGCAGCGGATGAGCCAGTGAAATCATTCCATGAATCAAACGAAACAGTAGCTTCTTTAGTACCAACATTATCAGTTGCCTTGTTATCACTATCTTGCCATTGGTTATCTCCCATCCAGTCAAATTCCTTGTTAGAAGAACTATTAGCCCCCTCTTCAGATTTTGCATCAGTCAAATTTGTCGCAGGAAATTCAAAATTGCCGGTCTGGGCAGTTTTCGCTGAGCTGGAAATTATACCAAAAGGGTCTTGAGTGCTTGCTGAGCCAGTAAAATCATTCCACGAATCATCTTCATCAGTAGCTCCAGTATCGGGTATTTTGGCTTCACTCTCTTGCCATTGGTCATCTTGCATCCAATCCAAATTTCTAGTTGAGGAAGCATTAACAGTTTCTTCTTTTTCCGTATAATGAAGATCCCCGGTCTTTTCCAACTTCCCAGCCTGGCCATCTATCATTGAGTTAGAAGTTCTAAATCCATCACCCTGAAACCAATCATCTTCGGATGCTGAAGGACTGAAATCATCATTCCGATAGCCAGATACCGTATCCAATTCAACTTTAGAATGATCAACTGACTTGGACTCTTCATGAACAGGACCAGAACTAGCAAACTTGAAGTTGGCCTCCCAACCCGAAAAGGAATCACCGCTCTGATCCTCTACAGACCCTCCCGGTCCTTCCGAAGCTTGGACATTCTGAAACAAACTAAGATTCTCATTAGCTTGAAAAGTGTTATCTGAAGCAGCACCCACGTTTTTTTCAGAAGCTGGACTCATCTCAGACACATTGGAATCAGATTCCCTCCGACCAAAAAAATTATCAACATCAACACCAGACAAACTCAACGAACTTTCCCCCAGAAATGCTTCAGAATCTGAATTACTTGACAGTGTTCTTTCAGCCTCAGAAGGCTGCCATTGAATTTCCAAATCTAGTAGTTCAGATAAAGGAATCTCATTGTTTGATTCACTCCTCGCTCTGTTTGATGTAAGTTCGTCCACCATCGGTTCCACCATCTCCTGCAAAGCAATCAAGTTAACATTACAATACACCAAACCACATATACATACACACAACCTGATAAAACAAATTATCAAAACTAGATTTCCAAAAAGTGCATACCAATTATATCCAAAAAGAAAAAGAGGTTAAAACGGAGAACATTATATCAAGATAAAACATCAAATTTCGAATTTCCAGCATTAAGGGAAGCGCAATTAATATAAAATGATTGAATCTAAAGCAATAGTAAGATTAACAATACCGATCCATCAAGTTGAAGAGATTCAAGCAACCAACGATATCCAAGAGTGTTCTGAAATTTGATGGGATCAGGAGGAAGATCTTTGTGCGGATTTGCGCCACAAAAGACGCAGATGAACGACTGCACACCGCGGAGGAGTCTGCCATTGCAATTCTTGCAGCGAAGATACGGTGGCGAGGGATCGAGTTTCGCGACGGTTTCTGCAACAGAAGCTAGCTTCGGGAGAGGGAGATTTTCGTCTTTCTCTAGGTGGTACCATGAGAGGTTGGCCTCTTTGCGGAGAAGGATCTGCAACTGCTTTATTTGATCTACCGGTATCTCGAACGCCATTGTTAGGGTTTCGGTGATCGAATTTGGTTCAGTGTTGCGATTTTGTTCTTCCGTTGTGGATACAGAGGTTCAGTCAGTGGTGACTAGTGAGAATTTTTGTTTCTTGGCTATAACCAACAAATTTTGTTTCCAGAAAATATGTACAGTTGTGATTTAAAAAAGAAAAGGTAATTTGTAATATCAAAATATGAAAATGAAAATGCTTATTTTGACAGTTTTTTAATGGATTTAGTCTTTTACCTACAAAATTATATATTTTTCAAGTTTAGTTCTATAAATATTTTAACTATTTTTAGTTTAGTTGTCTCTATAAAAGAAATGAGAGAGTTAGCAATCAAGTGGCATGTTTTTATTATTACATCTTTAAGTCTACTTACTATCTCTTTTCTTGAAAGATTAATACAAATTTGTTGAAAGAATTAAAAAAAATCTAAAGAGAAATAAAGTATTTTAATTCAAACTTCTTCTCTTTTTTATAAGCATCTTATTAAACATGAAAATATCTCAATGCACCCTTTTGGAGCTCTTAGGTATCGGACGAAATTTCATTTATGTCTGCTGCTTCCGTAGATGCATATTAGGAAGCATATTTTTTTTGACAAAATTTGGTTTTTTCGTAGGTGCATCTATGGAAGCATTTTAAACTTGTGAACGTTGGGAAAATTCAAATTAATTCAGTTCAGGGATTTTTCTGTAGGTATATCTACAAAATGGTTTAGCGCCAAAATGTTTAGTTCTATAAATATTTTAACTATTTTTAGTTTAGTTGTCTCTATAAAAGAAATGAGAGAGTTAGCAATCAAGTGGCATGTTTTTATTATTACATCTTTAAGTCTACTTACTATCTCTTTTCTTGAAAGATTAATACAAATTTGTTGAAAGAATTAAAAAAAATCTAAAGAGAAATAAAGTATTTTAATTCAAACTTCTTCTCTTTTTTATAAGCATCTTATTAAACATGAAAATATCTCAATGCACCCTTTTGGAGCTCTTAGGTATCGGACGAAATTTCATTTATGTCTGCTGCTTCCGTAGATGCATATTAGGAAGCATATTTTTTTTGACAAAATTTGGTTTTTTCGTAGGTGCATCTATGGAAGCATTTTAAACTTGTGAACGTTGGGAAAATTCAAATTAATTCAGTTCAGGGATTTTTCTGTAGGTATATCTACAAAATGGTTTAGCGCCAAAATGTTTAGTTCTATAAATATTTTAACTATTTTTAGTTTAGTTGTCTCTATAAAAGAAATGAGAGAGTTAGCAATCAAGTGGCATGTTTTTATTATTACATCTTTAAGTCTACTTACTATCTCTTTTCTTGAAAGATTAATACAAATTTGTTGAAAGAATTAAAAAAAATCTAAAGAGAAATAAAGTATTTTAATTCAAACTTCTTCTCTTTTTTATAAGCATCTTATTAAACATGAAAATATCTCAATGCACCCTTTTGGAGCTCTTAGGTATCGGACGAAATTTCATTTATGTCTGCTGCTTCCGTAGATGCATATTAGGAAGCATATTTTTTTTGACAAAATTTGGTTTTTTCGTAGGTGCATCTATGGAAGCATTTTAAACTTGTGAACGTTGGGAAAATTCAAATTAATTCAGTTCAGGGATTTTTCTGTAGGTATATCTACAAAATGGTTTAGCGCCAAAATATTTTGTAGATCCACCTACGGAAGTATATGCTATACTTTGAACCAGCATGATCACTCCCCTATTGTTGGTTTTCTTCTTCAACACTCACCTCTCCACAACCTAAAAACTATACACCATCAATATCATTTTTCACTCAAAAGCTTCAAATTTTTGGTGCAACAAACCGCCTCCGACAAAGGAAACTAACTCACCGACTCCTAAATCTCAAAAAAGTTCAAACAAGGAGCTCACATAAGCAAACTGCCTCTGACACCTATTCCACCGAAAATTTCATTCATCAAAGAGATGCCGGTTTTTATGCACAAATACTTCGAGCGGATTGTCAATGTTGCAGGGGACGGTAATTGCAGTTACAGGGCCATCTCGTGTTGCTTGGTAATGGAGAGGATAGTCATGCGCTTGTCCGTCATCAACTTATCCAAGAGTTAAAGAGGCATAAAGACTTGTATACGCGGTTATATGGAGAGGAAGTTAAATTTGAAAAGGTGCACGAAGCTCTTGCTCCTTGGTAGGGCGCTTACGCACAGGTGTCAAAATGGATGAGATTCCCAGAAATGGGACATCTTATTGCATGCGCATATGATAGGGTGTGCATTGACTTGACGCGGTACGGGTTTTCAGAAACCTCTTCCCGCTCCGCACGGCACCTACTATAAATCCAAATGATCGCATCATGTGTATTGGATGGCTTGCACATTTGAATCATTTTGTGCAAGTTTACTTGAAATCGGGATGCTCCATACCACCTACGTCGCCAGAATGGGCGCTTCATCATACCGAAGATGCCGAGACGTGGCCGGATATTTTTGTTGATAGGATGCCCGAATTCGAAAGAATGAACATCAAAAAAGAATCGAATAAGGAAAAGTCAAAATTGGAACCAACTACAGATTTAGTTGGCGACAGTTCTTTTGATGTGTTTTGTACTTTGAAAGTGTAATATATGCACTTTTTAACATTGCAATATAATCATTTTTTGTCAACTATAAATTCTAATGGAAGGTTAAGTATGTGTTTATGTGTTTATAAATTATGCACTGTTATTTTATTTTGTTCTGCTAAAAAAACATACAGGGAAACAACATATCTAGGTTCTTTCCGCTGATATACCTACGGAAGATTCAGTGACAGAAAATGGGTGGTCCATATTCACCTAAGTTTTCTATAAATTTGGGGTTTATAATGTTGTATTTCACACAACCACAACAATGTCTCAAGAACCGAAAGGATGTTTTGGCAATGTGGCGAACGTATTACGGTTTCCAAGAGAAAATTCCGCTCGAGTTCGTTGCAACGGTGCAAAGAACAGTCGAGCAAATCTTAGAGATGTGCAAGCGTCTACCGGGCTATTGAGATGTAATATTTAATTTGCTATTGAAATTATCGATGTTATGCCGATTTTAATCTATGAATGTTGTTTTTATTATTTTTTGTATATTTTTTATTCTGTAGTTATACCTACAAAAATGTTCCATAGCTAAATCTATGGAACATTTTCACGCAAATATAAAAAAAAGTACTTCCGGAGATACATCTACAGAAGCAGAGGGGGAATTTTGGAAGCACACATGGTGCCTAAGAACTCCAAGAGGTGTAATAAGAGATTCTCTTAAACTTAAAGGGCAAGATTTGTTTTCAGCGTATAACTTATAGTTTACAAGTTCATATGAGAATAAAAATTTTGTTTGGTGTAATCTTTTCATCACGAGCTTATAGTTTATTTTTCATACGCTATTTTAAATAGCATTTTAGCTTATAGTTTATAGCTTATCGTTTTTTCTTCCACTTTTTCCCTTATTATTTTAACTACAATCGACTACTACCCTTTATGATTTATTTTAATTTAAAATAAAATAATTATATATTAAATGTCTTTTATATCATTTTAATTTATCAGATAATTGAATCACTAATTTTACCAAACAATTTAATTAGTTTATCAACTATAAATCAACAGTCATCAGCTATCAGTTATCAGCTATAAATTGTCGGCTAACTTATCAATCAACTGTTATTTTTACCAAACAGAGCCTAAGTGCAAACAATATATTATTTAGGAAGATAAAATTGATAATATACTTAACATATTTTATGATTGAATTAAAGAAAAAGATAACTTGAATCTTATTTTAGATAATCAAAATATCTATTATAATAAAATCGGTCTAGGTTATGAATTTAAATATGATGTTAAAAAATTCCAGTAACATATATCATGCAAATAATATTTCTAAATACAAAACTCTTAAGTGTAATTATTATCATGAAAATTTTATAAAGTAGGTAGTTAGCGTTAGGTTTTAATGTGTCAAAACTCAATACACCTTCTCCAAGTGATTCATAGATAGAACTTAGAATTAACTGGCTTAAGTAGATATCTCAACCCTCATGTAGTTGATTAGCTAAAGCAATGAATCTCTTGGCTATTTTCAAAGATCTACAGCATAAGACACATCTCGACAACTAGAGTGTCAAGAAAGCAATATGCTCAGTGTCGGGTACTTTTTCAGTGGTTTTGTCGTGATAACATTCCATATATTTTCCAAAACTAGCATGATCTTTGTTGAAATCAATTGTACTCTCATCATTGTCCGTGGGGTCAAATATTTCTCATGTTGGGTGAAGGTCGATAATGGTTGCTATATTGAAAAGGGTAGAGTGAACATTCCACAAGGTAATTAAAAAGTATCAGTCGAAACCTCCCAAAAGTAGAGGAAAGCGACCAACATGTTTTGGAAATTAGAAAGGCCAACCCTCGACTACTGAATCAGGTCAAATATTCCCTTATCTTTCCAGGTTTGGTCCATCTCCTTTTCGACTTTTTCTAACCAAGAGACATAATCTACATTAACCAAAGGAGCAGAACGAAAGACTCTAGTGCTGCGAAATAAATATGCTAAGTCTATGGGTTTCGTTTCACTAACCTTAGATTTAATACGGTGGTACGCGGGAGAGAATTTGTTAATTCTAGCAATATCTCTAGAAGGATTAAGGATTAGACCCATGAAAGCATGGACATTATTAGCAATGGTAAAAGGAACAAGTACCTGGGATTTGAAAATCCAGAGCTTTTCTTCCTTCAATGGTGTCTCAGGAACATATTTCTTTGTTTTTAAAGATGAAGCCATTATTGGAGTTGATGAGCTTGAGGTTGAAAAGCTTCAGAAAAAATATTTGAGTTTGCAAGTTGTGAAAATGGAGAAGAAGAATAAATGAAGTAAAAAAAAGGTATCTACAATATAAGAAAGTTAGATGCTCTAGAAAAGACCTAACTTCCCCTTTGCTTAGTTAGAGAGCCACGTGGCTACCTCCATTGCATTTCTTTGCTTCTTGCTTTTGCTATCTGTCTTCAACGTCTCAATCTGAACTTTTTGGAAAAAACCAATATCTTTTGTCATTGTTATCTTTCTTGAAAACACAACTATGCTTAGTCCTTTACTCAACATGTCTAATCATTTTGCTACCTAAAATCTCAAACAACTCTCTTTCTCTGTTTTCTTCAACTTCCACCTTCCTCCCTCCTCCTTCCTCTGTTTTCTTCATCTTCCACCTTCCTCCCTCCTCCTTCCTCTAATATATCTTCGTCTTTCTTCTTCTTCTCCTTGATTACCACTACTACTTCTTCTTTTTTCTTAACTACATCCATTAAAGTTTTGATTTTTATGTTAAAAACCCAAAAATTTCGTTAAAGTTTTTTTTCTAATTTCTTCTAATTTAGTGTTTGTTGTTTCAGGTTTGGATTTGTTGTTTCATCTACCCTTGCTTCATCTTTCTATACTTGCTTCATCATTCAAGATGATAAAGACATCAATGGCAGTATATGTTTTTTTCCTCTTCCTCTTAATGTATCAGTTTTGTTTAACTATAATATTGTTTTTCAATGTTTTTTCAGCCATTTCATTTTTTATTTATTCAACATCACTAATATCATTTTTATAGTTTTCGTTTCAGATAAGTTCTTCTTCTTCAGATCTGGAATTTTTTTGTTGATACTGAGTGATGATGAAGAGATGTTGCTCTCTTTTCTACTTCGTATAAATTTAAATCTGGGTTTTTGTTTTATTTGCAGCTTTCCTCTCAAATATGAGTTTTATCTTGTATGAAAGATCAAAATTTTTTTGTTGCATAAGATTACAAGATTATGGGATGAAAGATTGTAATTTGTGATAATAGAAATTAAGATTCTGATATACAAATTTATGCAATCTGATCTATTTCTAATAATAAATAAGGAAAAGAGAAAATGAATATATTTTTTACTTTTTCATTGAGGAATAGGATAAGAAATAATAAATGTAAAAATTTAAAAAAAAATTAAAAATAGGTCATGTATATATAATCAAGCGGAAGGATGGAAAGGATCTTCTCATTTACTTTTTCTCTTGCATCTTCCTATTTGACATTTCTTTCTTTCCTTTTCTTATTATCTCCAACTAATTCTTATTTGAACATTCATTATTTGCAGGGACATGTAAAGTGTATCTCTTTGCTAACAAAAATATAAAAATACGAGTAAGTAAATAAATATTTTTAATTTCATCTTCCATGTTATTTTTTCCTTCTGAAAAATTTCTATTACAGATAGAATATTTATTGTCTTTGTAAATAATTAATGTCTTTTTGAGGTATGCAAAATGATAATATTTCAAATATATTTTTATTCTTTTTTATCAACTCATTATAAAATTTCAATCCAAAGCTATTATCTATTTTCAAGCTAAAGTTAAGATCTAAAAAAAACACTTAGAAATAAATTGTTGGTTAACTTTATTTTTTTTATATTAATTGTCGTATTTAAAAAAAATACTTATTTAATTTTATTCCAATCATTACCATTTTCATACGATTTTGTTATATTTTTTACAATTCAATTGTATTTTGAGGTGATATACTACTGCTTTTTTTTACAACACTACCACAAACTTTACCAATTTCAAAACTCTTTATAACATGTTTTTTAATTCTTATCCTCATAAATTGTGTCAACACTATAAGTATTAACATGTGCCACTTCCAGATTTTTCTTTCATGCAAATCAATTCATAGGTTGTAGGATATTTTTTAGATGAATCTATGGAGAATGAATTTGCTATGGGATATGTATACATGGATGAGATAAATTAGAAAAATCACGCACAAAGACTATACTGTATACACAGTTTTTTTGTAACACTTTTTACCATATATTATAACTAGTAACAAATCCGTGCGTTCGCACGGGTTCTCGTACGGGACGCGCATTTATTTTAGATGTATATTTTTTAATAGAAAAGTATCTGGTACTTAAAAAATAATAATTGAATTTATAGAAAAATGTCTGATACCCGTGAAAAAATAATAATTGAATGTATAGAAAAATGTCTGGTACCCGTGAAAAATAATCATTCAATGTATAGAAAAATGTCTGGTATCTGTGAAAAATAATAATTGAATGCATAGAAAAAATTTCGGTGCCTGTGAAAAAATATTAATTTAATGTTTAGAAAAATGTCTGATACCCGTGAAAAAATAATAATTGAATGTTTAAAAAATTGTCTAGTACCAGTGAAAAAATAATAATTGAATGTATAAAAAAATGTCTGATACCCGCGCGTAAAAAAAAATAAATGTTTAGAAAAATGTCTGGTACCCGTAAAAAAATAATAATTAAATATATAGAAAAATGTTCAATACCCGTGAAAAAATAATAGTTGAATGTTTAGAAAAATGTCTGGTACCCGTGAAAAAATAATAATCTAAATATATAGAAAAATGTCCGATACCCGTAAAAAAATGCTAATTAAATGTATAGAAAAATGTCCGGTACCCGTAAAAGTATTTGAATCAATAAGATTTTTTAATACGAAATACAATTTTATTATAAAATATGTGAATAATAGAAGCTAAAGAAATGTAACAAAAAATAGAATAAAGCAAATATTAGAAGCAAATAGAAACTAAATATTTGTATTTTTAAGATGGAAGATTTTTAATATTTTAGATTATATTTGTCTTTTCAAGAAAAGAATTAAAAACTTATTTGGCAACTATTGATATTATCTTTTCAAACATTCAGACTTTATCGTCATACTACCATTTTTTTATTATTATTAATTAAAAATTAATAATTTGAAATTATTGTTTCTAAACAATATATTTATGTTTTTTTGAAAATGAATAATTTTTCTTAAAAATATTATAGAAACTTCAAAACTTAGTTTCTACATAGATGTCTTTTTTCTCTCCCAAAAATTAGCAAAATAAAAATTAGTTTTTATGATAATTTTGTAGATCTAAATAGTAGAATAAAAAATTAAATTTTTTTAAATGTCTTAACTTGAAAAGAAGATAAAGATCTAGGTCTATAATTTTTTTAAAAAAAATACTATAAAAATATAGCTGAAACTTACTCTTTATGTTTTTCGTTATTAATTGACAATTATAAAAAAATTTAATTCTTGTCAAGGTACCCGTAAAAATAATGATTTCTTTGCTCAGCACTACCAAATATATGACAATAAATTTTTACTAAAATTATGATAATAAATTTTTACTAAAATTATGATAGTAAATTATTATTAAAGATATTTATTAATTATTAATATTTTAGATATAGATGCTATCAATATCATCATCATGTTCTAAATCTTGTTTCCCACTTATTGCTCAGGATTCTAGTCATATCTACTCTCTTTAATTTTTATATGATTTCATCTCTCCATCCTAGTGTCATCTCCTTATTGGTCTTCCAGGATTTCATTTTATCCTTTCCCACCTAAACTCAGATTTTAATTCTATCTTTATCTCATTCTTTCATATTTTCTTTCTCTCTCTTCTCTTCTTTCCTCTCTACCCTCAAGTTCTCTTACACTACATTCATCCCCATTCACAAAATTTTCCAGAAACATCAAGAACAACAACCAAAATTTCAATCACATTTCTGACACATTCATCCACAAACTCAAATAAATCAAGAACTTCAACCAAAATTTTGAACACAATCATCCTTTTTAACAAATTCCTTCAACATACAATTAACAAAATCAAAAAATCAAACCCAAAACTCCAACTCTTCAAGAATCTCATCCTCAACCTCTATCTAATAGTCTCTGCTACAAAGTAAGACAACAAAAATTATCATGTTAATGGGGATAAGATTGTTAGAAACCAACCGACATTAATAGAAAAAAGAGAAGGACAATCACAAATTCGAAATATACAATTTCTATAAAAAAATCTTACCTGAATTCGGATGAAGAAGATGAACACTTACTTCCTCAACAAACCTATTTAAAAAGTTGATGAAGAAAATAATGAGTCAAACCAATCATTAACCATGCATCAATAAAAATATTTTTTCTTCTTATGAAGACAAGTTTTTGCAAGAATTTTTGGAAGAAATAATTTTTGTTAATCATTTCTAAAAAAATAAAAACAAGGAGAAGAAATAATAATCAAAATATTTATAAACCATTTTCATAAACAATTTTTTTTCGTAAACCTTTTTTGTAAATCATTTTGAAAGAGAGAAAAATATAATAAGAAGATGATGAAGAAAGAAGGGGAAGAAGTGGAAGAAAGAAAATAGGAAGAAGGAAATAAAGTGGGTAGAGTAGTGGTAGTGGTAGAAAGAAATGAAAAGGTAGTGGGAGAGAGAAATGAAAAAAAGATTTTGAAAAAAATGCATTGATCATGAGAACAGTTTGCAGGCTAATGATGATACTTTATGCAGTCTGATTTTGAAAAATATTTTGTCTTTTCAAAGCATGCAATGAAAGAAACAAAAGTTAGAATAGGGAAAGATAATGAAGATGTCCACGTGGAGCAATTTAGAAGTAAAGGGGCATTCCGGTATTTTCCACAGCATGTTTTTTTCTTATATTGTAGATAGTATATATTTTCTTTTGATCCCATGCTTATAAAGTTGATGTCTACATCAACTTGAAACTTATTTTGGTTTGATTCGCTGTAGATTTGGAGATAAAAAATCACGGGAATAGCTGATGAAGCAACAACAATTTTAAGTTCTGGAAATTTTTTCCGGCATCCACCGTGCCGGATCGCCGCGCGCCGCCTGTAACGTTCATCTGCTCCACCGTCGAGCTTCATAACATCCCTGCTCTATGAATCTTTTTCCTACTGTGTTGTTTTTTTTTTCTTTAATGTTGATTTTTGTGGGATTAGAAAATGTGAGTTTTACTTTTTGAAAATAAAAGAAAAGTGGGATTAGAAGTTTGAAAAAAAATGTGGGTTTCAAGATGTGATAAATCAATTACACAGTATCATAATCAAGTATAGTAGACTATAGGTATCATAATCACTATATTATAGTAGATTGTAGGTATCATAATCACTATACTATAAAAAAATAAATAAGTTAAACAATATAAATATAAAAAAACAATAAATAATAGAAAAGTCAAAGATATAAACAGAATTTTGATAATGACAAAAATTAAAATAACAATTTTTTATAATTTAATTTTATATTATAGAAACAACAAAATCTATTATGATCTAATAATAAAATATAAATTTTGAAATATTTATCGTAATAATATTCATAATCAATGTTAATCAGTATTACTATTTATTTATAATATTTTTAAAAATATTTATAATAATATTTTAAGAAAATAATATTAAATATATTTTTTTCTTCTAAATATAGAAGAAATGTAGATCTATGTCAAGTGAATTGATGATGCGAGAGTAACTTTTGCTAAACTGAAATGAAGTGATAGGAGAGAGATAAAAATATTTTAAATGTATGGTTCTGATAAATTAAGAATAAAGGGAGGGAAATCTGATGGTTGAGAAGAATTATGAAAATGTCTAGGGGAAAACAACTTGCTTTTTATGTTGTAGTAATTGAGAAACGTGAGGATGTAGATTTTTTTGAAAAGATAATTCTTGAAATTGGTTGGTTGACTAAGTGAGGATAATTAAGTGAGGATAACTATTTAGAACCAAAGCTATTGTATACGAAACATTCATTAACAAAACATATAAAGTCTGATGATCTGCATTCATTGGTGAATCATATAATTGATGGATCCAATCCCCTTGGTCCCCCACTACCGCCACAAGCCAACAGCCAAATAACAACTTTCCAAAATGTGTTGCCCACCCAATCGGACCTGTCCCACTCTAGCCAAAAAGACCAAACAAACCTTAAACAGAATCTCACTATTAACCCAACATTTTCGGTACACCTGGCTACCCATCAATTTCCATCGGGACCCACCCACACTCCCGTGGCTGTAACACCCCAATTCTACCCAAAGCATTTAGGCAAGAAAATATCAGAGTATTTAAAATTTCATACAACACAATTAGGATGTTACACTAAGTAACCAAACAAACACCTAGAAAATAAACGGACATCAACGATGCCAAAAGCATACACACCTGCCAATAAAATGATACATAACACACGGAAGATATGAACATATATATATACGTATAGCTCTCACTCTCAAAGAGGAGTTTTTCCAAAATAAAGTGTTTACAATACACATCAACACATTATCACTTATACATGTTCAAAGAGTCATATATAAATAAATAACAACAGACTCCCGACTCCCCGGTGTTACGTATCAGAGCAACTGACAAGACCGACTGGAGAACTACCTCTTCCAAAAGACTCCCAAAGCGGCTAATCTGCAGGATGCCACTCAAGCATCAAATCAGCAGAAGGGTGAGAATATAATTCATAATGAAAGCATGACAATTATAGTAATGCCAATAAGTATCATCAAGAATCATACAACAAAGTAATCCACTCATTCAACCACAATCAATATATAAGTAATGTGACACATGAATGCTAACATAAATTATACAGACAGACAATGATGAATGAGACTCGACTATGCATATGCATGTGGTACCAAATCCGGAGTAAAACTCCCCTTGTCATTATGACAAATACACCTTTGCCGAGCATTATGCTGGGACTTCTTTCCCTAAGGAAAATACACCTTTGTCGAGCATCAAGCTACGACTAAACGTCATCGAGCATTTAGCCCCCACTGATGACCTCTTGCCACTAGGGCAAATACACCTTTTTACCGAGCATTAAGCCCCCACTGGTAATAATTGCCAATACAGGCCACCTGCTAATAGCATTCCGCCATTAACGTAATGAAATGTTATGCTGTGCAAATATATGACTCTATTACACGACAACAACATCATCAACAATATAACACGGTCACATACCCACGTTACACCGTTTATATTCTATCCAAAAGGATACATCACCCATTAATAACATCGTTATCAATCACATCACACCATAATTACCACACAGGCATTAATAAGCACACAGCACACATTCACCGTTCAAACATACTGGCCACATCGGCATAGATGAACGTATAACACACTTATACACATCAAATTAATATTGGCCATCGGCCCACAACTTCATCAATACATCATCCACAAGTTGTAATAACAACAATTCAACAATGATATTACATCATTCTCATAACAATAATTACTTGCCATAAGGCCACACATCATGTTAACAACAAACAACCAAACATCGTCACATATCAAGTATGAACATTCATTAATACATAACACATATGAACATGATCTCATGTTATCGACAACCAATCACATACCTCGTACCATTACGATAACATTCACACAACACATCATTATCAATTACAACCAAGCACTATGATTATTTACCCATCATATCGCGCATATAAACAATTATGTGTTTTCATCAACAACACCTCATAACCCATTAATAACAAGCTAACCAAGCCTACACTATCAAATAGAACATCCAACTAGCTTCCTAACACTTCGAACGGCGTACGAAACGGAGCTACGGATCAAAAGTTACAAGGTTTCAAAGTTTGGATAATTGAACATACTACACAACTAATCACTTGATCCTAATAAAAATAATGGGATACTACATCCTATGAATCGTTTAATTAGATAATAATATAGATTATTGCGTTAGCTTTCCAACGCTTCGAACGGCGACAAAATCGGAGTTACGGTTCAAGAGTTACGAAGTTTCAAAGTTTTGGAAAAACAGAAAAAGCTGCCATCCGCTTCAGCTCCGCTCAGCGGACCTTCGCAGAGAATTTTCTGCACCAGAACCTCCGCTCAGCGGACCCACCTCCGCTCAGCGGACCTGCGTAAACCCAGAAAAAACCAGAACGCACCAGAACTGTTCCAGGCCCCTTATACCCACCAAAACCACTCCAAAACATCATTACAACACCAATACAACACATACAAACCATAGAAACAACCTATTATCACACTTTTCATGGTTAATTCACCAATCTATCCCAAAACCTAACTTTTTATACAAACTCAATCAAGCCATAGAAAAGGAAAACAAACATGATCAATCACCACAACACAACAAGGATATCATTTATTCATCACACAATCATTCTCAAACAAACTTAGATCAAACAAAGATCACACAAGAAAATTGTGGAAATTGGAACAAGAAGAACAAGAACAAGAACAAGACTATAAGAATCATACATCCAAGATAAATTAGATTCACCCCCTTACCTTGCTATAGCAACGATCGGAGCTCGATTCGGTTGAGAATCCACCAATCTACACTTTTTCCTTCTCTTTTCCTTCTTCTCCTTTCTCTCTTCCTTTCTTTCTCTTCTTTTTCCCTTCTCTTCTTTCCTTTCTTTTTCTTTCTATCTTTTTCCTTATAAAGAAAATATATATCCCGCGGAAATGACCAAAATGCCCCTACGCTCAAATATCGTTCAAACGCCCCAAAACGCGGAATATTACCTTAATAATATTTTCGGTACCAAAAATATGAAAACCTTCAATTAAATATTAGTCCGCCATCCCGAACTAATACCGACTGAAACAACTCCAAAAACGGTACAATTCCAATAAACGTCACAAACGTCCAAATCAAGCATATACTTATTTTCCGGGCGTTACAACTCTCCCCCACTTAGAAGATTTCCGTCCTCGGAAATATCCCAAACACAAACAACTTGGATACGCCCTTGCCTCCAACTAACCAACTATCAAGCCACGAAAGCAACGACTCAATCAGCGCCAAACAACGAATTACTCTAGCTAAAAGCAAAACAACCAAAACACAACAATGGCAACGAGATGCAATGCCCATACAATGCACTCATCGACTAACACCAAAACACAAGAAAATAACCAAGACACAGACAACAACCCGGCCGCACAACATCCAAACAACCATGCCAAGACATAGCAGTCAAACATGTAACCAAAACATCTGGTGGTCTTATAATTCCTACCACATCCACTGTCCATAATTTGAACTCTAACAATTCATACACATACGAACCGTGTCATTTCACGCTTCCGATGCGCACTCTGATTTCCCAAAACAAATAGATTTACCAATTCCATAACCATCTTCCAGCTCCTTCTAGTATTCACCAGAAACTCATCGTTCTCTCTTAACATACTCAACCTCTTAATCTGCTGTGTCAGCTTGCACACCAGACAAAAGTCTTTGTATTATCCAATCAAAGGCAAAAAGCTAATCCAAACACATCCTTGTTTCACAACACAAGCCCTCATAGATCCTTAAGTGACCAAACCGTCCTCTCAGTCTGACCAGTATACAACTTGCAAGTACTCCCATCGGTTAATCCATTCTTATCGAAATAACGTGAGCAGACTCCGTCAATATATCCACAATAACCCAAATCGCCTCACAATTATTCGACATCCTCGGCAAACCAGAAACAAAATCCATAGAAATACTATTCCACTTCCACTCAGGAATGGATAACAGTTACATGAAACCAGACGACTCCTGACAAGTCAAACACAAATAAACAAATCCCTTCATATCCTTCTTCATTACCTTGCCACTAAAAATGACCTTCTCAAATCTTGATATATCTTAGTACGTCAGGATGAATACTCAAATCACTACGACGCACCTCATCCAAAGTCCTCTTTTCAAATCCGAACATTAGGAATACAAACTTGATCATGACATCCCATGACATTGTTCTTATCAATCCGAAGATCACCATCTTTACCTTTGACTAATAAATGTCATCTTATCAACCCATTCAAATCCGATTCCTGACCTTTTCTAATCTCATCAAGAATACCATAAGTAAGCTTTCACATATAAAGCTCAACACCTGAAGAAGTCTCTTTACACACCCAACTCAAATCTCACAACTGTTTCAACAATCACAATACTCGAATCATCGACATAGACGTATGCAATGGTTTCTCATATTCAACTCGTCCTGATCAAATGAATACTTCAAACTCTTGTAGTCACTTACACACACAAATCTCGATCCGAATAATTAGTGCCTTCAAATTTCCCAAACAGAAATAACAACTGCCAACTCTAAATCTTGTGACAGATAAATCCTTTCAAAAATCTTAACTTGCATAAAGCATAAACCTCCACTTACCCCTTGAACATTCACTTCATTCAACCAAAAACTCACATAAGGAAACTTAGCAAACAACTTCTTCTTCCCAACATGGACAAAACAATTCTCAAATACTTAGCATGATCATCTTCACACTGATGATACCCATACCTCAAATCAAACTTGCAAAACAAACAAGCTCCAACCAACTTGATCCGTCAAAATATCAATCCTCGAAAGTGGATACTTTTCCTTAATTGTCACTTTTCTCAATTGTCTAAAATCGAAACGAAGCCTGATAGAACCTTCCTTCTTAACCAACAAAACACATGCACCCTACGGCGACACACTCGAACGAACAAACCTCTTCTCAGGAAAATCCTTAAGTTGACTCCTCAACTCTTTCAACTCAGAAGTTGGCATCCGATACGGAACCCTCGACACAACAATAGTTCTAGGAACTAAATCCGTCAAAACAGAACTCCAGGACAGAATTCCTCTTTTCGACAATGAATCAATTAATCCTTCAAGAGACACTTATACAAATGCACAACTATCCGCAATTCCCACAATTGCTCTTCCTCAAGAACATCCAAAGTCGTCGACAACATAAACAACGTCGTACCACCTTGCACCGACTCATTCACTTCCAATATTATCAAACTAGCCAGATAAGCCTATCACGTCCAGTACGATCCCGTCTACTATCAACAAGAGATTAAGGGTGATCAAGTCCTCAATTTGTCAATAGGTAGCCGACAATCATAATAGAGTATAAACTATCAGTACTAACATTAATAATATTCTTTTCCAACTTTTTCTCATAGCACAAAAGCACTATGATTCCATAATTCATAAATCTCCCAAGATCATCTAAACCAGCTAACACCGATGTCCGGTAGCTACATACCAAAACACTTCTACCAAATCCCAAGAATAAAATTCCCGAGATCCTACTCAACTCTTCATACTCCTAATTCTCACTCGAGTTCCAAAATGTTTCCAACAACGTCAATAACTCCTACAACCAAGTCTACCACAATAATTTCCTTAGTCATTGATCCAACAACGACACCTCACACAAGGCTACTCAAACAACAACTTCATAGTCCATCAGTAGCGTTAGAGCATCACAACTTTCTAAATTCCATTCCTTAGAATTAACCAACATCTACTCCGTGACACTCCAACTCGATTAACAACCAAAGTCTTAAGTCCAAGTCGCCTTCACTTCAGAAAACAACAAAGTCCAACAACACTAGTACTGCTGCCCTCAATAGCATACTAACATCTTGCAACTGAAACATATCCGAGAAGCATATCTTCTCCCCCACTTAGCTTCAAACCACTCCTGCATACATCCGACCAGAGGCACAACAAGTACTGACAGTGCTCCACACACTTATCACGTACTGAGGAATTAAACAACATTAGACAACACTGGCCGGACAGACCGACCTGCTCTGATACCACTAATGTAACACCCCAATTCTACCCAAAGCATTTAGGCAAGAAAATATCAGAGTATTTAAAATTTCATACAACACAATTAGGATGTTACACTAAGTAACCAAACAAACACCTAGAAAATAAACGGACATCAACGATGCCAAAAGCATACACACCTGCCAATAAAATGATACATAACACACGGAAGATATGAACATATATATATACGTATAGCTCTCACTCTCAAAGAGGAGTTTTTCCAAAATAAAGTGTTTACAATACACATCAACACATTATCACTTATACATGTTCAAAGAGTCATATATAAATAAATAACAACAGACTCCCGACTCCCCGGTGTTACGTATCAGAGCAACTGACAAGACCGACTGGAGAACTACCTCTTCCAAAAGACTCCCAAAGCGGCTAATCTGCAGGATGCCACTCAAGCATCAAATCAGCAGAAGGGTGAGAATATAATTCATAATGAAAGCATGACAATTATAGTAATGCCAATAAGTATCATCAAGAATCATACAACAAAGTAATCCACTCATTCAACCACAATCAATATATAAGTAATGTGACACATGAATGCTAACATAAATTATACAGACAGACAATGATGAATGAGACTCGACTATGCATATGCATGTGGTACCAAATCCGGAGTAAAACTCCCCTTGTCATTATGACAAATACACCTTTGCCGAGCATTATGCTGGGACTTCTTTCCCTAAGGAAAATACACCTTTGTCGAGCATCAAGCTACGACTAAACGTCATCGAGCATTTAGCCCCCACTGATGACCTCTTGCCACTAGGGCAAATACACCTTTTTACCGAGCATTAAGCCCCCACTGGTAATAATTGCCAATACAGGCCACCTGCTAATAGCATTCCGCCATTAACGTAATGAAATGTTATGCTGTGCAAATATATGACTCTATTACACGACAACAACATCATCAACAATATAACACGGTCACATACCCACGTTACACCGTTTATATTCTATCCAAAAGGATACATCACCCATTAATAACATCGTTATCAATCACATCACACCATAATTACCACACAGGCATTAATAAGCACACAGCACACATTCACCGTTCAAACATACTGGCCACATCGGCATAGATGAACGTATAACACACTTATACACATCAAATTAATATTGGCCATCGGCCCACAACTTCATCAATACATCATCCACAAGTTGTAATAACAACAATTCAACAATGATATTACATCATTCTCATAACAATAATTACTTGCCATAAGGCCACACATCATGTTAACAACAAACAACCAAACATCGTCACATATCAAGTATGAACATTCATTAATACATAACACATATGAACATGATCTCATGTTATCGACAACCAATCACATACCTCGTACCATTACGATAACATTCACACAACACATCATTATCAATTACAACCAAGCACTATGATTATTTACCCATCATATCGCGCATATAAACAATTATGTGTTTTCATCAACAACACCTCATAACCCATTAATAACAAGCTAACCAAGCCTACACTATCAAATAGAACATCCAACTAGCTTCCTAACACTTCGAACGGCGTACGAAACGGAGCTACGGATCAAAAGTTACAAGGTTTCAAAGTTTGGATAATTGAACATACTACACAACTAATCACTTGATCCTAATAAAAATAATGGGATACTACATCCTATGAATCGTTTAATTAGATAATAATATAGATTATTGCGTTAGCTTTCCAACGCTTCGAACGGCGACAAAATCGGAGTTACGGTTCAAGAGTTACGAAGTTTCAAAGTTTTGGAAAAACAGAAAAAGCTGCCATCCGCTTCAGCTCCGCTCAGCGGACCTTCGCAGAGAATTTTCTGCACCAGAACCTCCGCTCAGCGGACCCACCTCCGCTCAGCGGACCTGCGTAAACCCAGAAAAAACCAGAACGCACCAGAACTGTTCCAGGCCCCTTATACCCACCAAAACCACTCCAAAACATCATTACAACACCAATACAACACATACAAACCATAGAAACAACCTATTATCACACTTTTCATGGTTAATTCACCAATCTATCCCAAAACCTAACTTTTTATACAAACTCAATCAAGCCATAGAAAAGGAAAACAAACATGATCAATCACCACAACACAACAAGGATATCATTTATTCATCACACAATCATTCTCAAACAAACTTAGATCAAACAAAGATCACACAAGAAAATTGTGGAAATTGGAACAAGAAGAACAAGAACAAGAACAAGACTATAAGAATCATACATCCAAGATAAATTAGATTCACCCCCTTACCTTGCTATAGCAACGATCGGAGCTCGATTCGGTTGAGAATCCACCAATCTACACTTTTTCCTTCTCTTTTCCTTCTTCTCCTTTCTCTCTTCCTTTCTTTCTCTTCTTTTTCTCTTCTCTTCTTTCCTTTCTTTTTCTTTCTATCTTTTTCCTTATAAAGAAAATATATATCCCGCGGAAATGACCAAAATGCCCCTACGCTCAAATATCGTTCAAACGCCCCAAAACGCGGAATATTACCTTAATAATATTTTCGGTACCAAAAATATGAAAACCTTCAATTAAATATTAGTCCGCCATCCCGAACTAATACCGACTGAAACAACTCCAAAAACGGTACAATTCCAATAAACGTCACAAACGTCCAAATCAAGCATATACTTATTTTCCGGGCGTTACAGTGGCCACTATCCTCAACAGTCCCATGCAAACTCCAAAATTAGCCAATAACAATAAACAGTCGCAACATACCGCTTCTGCTGACACTAGGTACCCCCAGCCAATCCTCACTCCCATTGACAACCCCTCCAATAATTCCCTTAGCCCTAAACCATTTAAATTCAAGACAAAAACTACTCTGCAAAAACATAACTTTAAGCTACCCCTCAACTCTAAGGCCAGTAACACACCTAACAACCACAACACATCTACCCATCCTCCAAATACCCTCCATCTTACAATTCCAAAACCTGTTACATCTGCTTGTAACATCGAGACCGATAATGGGGAGAAGAAAAGAAGACGACAAGAAATTACCGATATAGTGCGCAGCACTGAAAGAGAAGAAGACAATGCTCAGCATTTTTTATCGGCAGGTCCTGGCAGCCAGGCCTGCCGGGACTTATGAAGATACTCAGCTGGAATTGCCGGGGTTTGAGCAGCCCGCGTGCAATTCCTAATCTAAAGAAATTGGCTCAACGATATCAACCGGATATCATATTTCTTTCTGAAACCTTAGCCAAATCAAGGAAGTTAGAATCTATTCGCATTTTGTTAAAATATGAAGCTTGTCTGGCGGTGGACGTCGAGGGCAGAAGCGGCGGTCTTGCTGTCCTGTGGAAACATAACAGTACGTGCAGCATCGTGAATTATTCCCGAAACTTTATTAATCTCCATGTTAAAGAAGATAATAAAGAAGAGTGGAGATTGACCTGTTACTACGGGTATCCTGAAAGAAGCAGAAGGAGACTAGCTTGGGAGCTGCTACGTGAGTTACATGGCTCTTCGAACTTACCGTGGTGTATCATCGGTGATTTTAACGATTTGTTATCCCAAGCCGACAAAGTGGGTCTGCATCCTCATCCTAACTGGTTGTGTGCCGGTTTTCAGCAAGTGGTAAGTGACTGCAATTTAGTCGATATCCCGATTGAAGGACATCAATTTACATGGGTGAAGAGTAGAGGTACCGAACATATGATCGAGGAGAGATTGGACAGAGCATTATCGGACATGGTTTGGCTCCAATTATTTCCTAATGTTAAGCTCTTGAATCTTATTGCGTCTCACTCGGACCATAGCCCCATTATGCTAGACTGCGACCCTAAGCAACATGTAAAGCGGAATTTTACGTTTCGCTTTGAAAACAAGTGGCTGAACGAAGTTGGTATTACTGAAACGGTACAAGATGGTTGGAAGGGGGGAGGAGCTGGAAATAGAACATCGTATTACTAAGTGTGCGGAGATATTGGGGGAATGGGATAGAAAGCGGAGTCGGGAGGAGAGGCTGAATATGGCGAAATGGAAGGAGATGATGGAGCGGTGTCGGGGCTGTTATGATCAGGCTGAAACAAAAGCTTTTCTTGAAGCTCAAAGTCAATACAATAAGCTTTTAATTCAGGAGGATACGTATTGGCGGCAGAGAGCGAAGATGCATTGGCTGAAAAATGGGGATCTCAACACGAAGTTCTTCCACCAGTCTGCTACTGCAAGAAGAAAGTTTAAAAAGATTGACAAATTAAGTCTAGAAGATGGGCTTGTTATTGAGACTCGGGAAGAAATAGGAAAGGCTGCACAGGATTATTTTCAAAATTTGTTCACAGCTACAACATCTATGTATGATCCTATCCTTCATAAGGTGAATACAGTGATTACAGAGGTAGACAACAACAGATTACTACAAGACTTTACGCAGGAAGAATTCTTTTCGGCTTTAAAAGATATGCACCCGGATAAATCTCCTGGCCTGGATGGCTTCAATCCGGCTTTTTATCAAAACTTTTGGGATATCTGCGACACTGATATCTTTAC
Organism: Vicia villosa; assembly: GCF_029867415.1. NCBI lineage: Eukaryota > Viridiplantae > Streptophyta > Magnoliopsida > Fabales > Fabaceae > Vicia > Vicia villosa. Next base: position 316,052 of record NW_026705617.1, on the reverse strand, counting down.
TGCGGCAAAGCATTGGCTGGAACGTGGTTTCTTCCCGCCGTCAGTAATGGATACGAACATTTGCCTGGTGCCTAAATGTCTGCAGCCGAGTAACATGAAAGATTATCGGCCTATCTCATTGTGTAATGTGATCTATAAGGTAGTTTCTAAGGTCCTTGCGAATCGTATGAAAGGTGTGTTGGAGAAGTGTGTCTCGGAGGAACAATCGGCGTTTGTGGAGGGTCGTTCTATCCTACACAATGCTATGATTGCTAATGAGATTATTCACTATCTGAAGAGGAAAACGAAAGGTAACAAAGCGTTTTTGGCCCTTAAGATCGATATTAGCAAAGCATATGACCGAGTTGACTGGGGCTTCTTAAAAGGCATGCTTGTTAAATTGGGTTTTGCGGACAAGTGGATACGTTGGTTGATGATGTGCGTCACTTTGGTGCACTATAATGTTCTGGTAAATTCAGAAAGTATCGGACCTATTGAACCAGGAAGAGGATTTCATCAAGGAGACCCACTGTCTCCCTACCTTTTTATTCTTGTCTCGGAAGGTCTATCAGTCCTCATTAAGGACTCGGTGCAAAGAGGTGACATCCACGGTGTTCAGATATGCAGAGGGGCACCCAGTGTGTCCCATCTGCTTTTTGCTGACGATTGTTTTCTTTTTTGCAGGGCTAATCTATCGGAGGTTCACAATCTTATGAATTTACTAAAAATTTATGCGGAAGCGTCAGGCCAAGAGCTTAATATGACAAAGTCTGAAATTTTTTTCAGTAATAACTTGAGCACTCCGGCCAAAGAGGATCTAGTTGATATAATGGAAGTTCGTCATGTCCTAGGGACGGGTAACTATTTGGGGCTTCCGTCCATGATTGGTCGCAGTAAGAAAGCTACGTTCTCTTTTATTAAAGATCGCATTTGGAAACGGATTAATTCTTGGAGAGGTCGTCCACTATCAAAAGCGGGTAAAGAAGTTATGATTAAATCTGTGTTGCAGGCTATTCCGGCTTATATAATGACCATTTATATTATTCCAGATTCAGTAGTCAATGAGATTGAAAAAATGCTTAACTCTTTTTGGTGGGGTGGAGGGACTAATAATAAAGGAATTCGATGGATGGAATGGGAGAAACTTACCTATTCAAAGAAGGAGGGTGGTTTGGGCTTTCGTGATTTTAAAGCTTTCAATATGGCGATGGTTGCGAAACAAGGTTGGTACATGTTGTCTAAGCCCCACGCCCTTGTTTCCCGGATTTTCTCGTCAAGGTATTTTCCTAGAATTTCTTTCCTTGATGCTAAACTTGGATATAATCCTAGCTTTGTGTGGCGAAGTATGTGGAAAGCTAGAGAAGTTCTAATGCTTGGCTGCAGGTGGAGCATAGGTGATGGTAGGAACATCTCGGTGATGAATGAACCTTGGATTCGAGGGTCTAGAGAGGGGTGTGTGGGAGGCCCTAAAAAACAAGGTGCGTACAATATTACCGTTAATAATCTTATGTTGACTAATGTTAAACAATGGGATGTAAGAGTCTTACATGAATTGTTTGATCATGTAGCGGTGGAGGAAATTATTCAAGTTCCGTTATTAGAGGAGGTTTGTGAAGATAAAGTAATTTGGAAGGAAGAGCAAAGTGGTTGTTATAGTGTGAGATCAGGGTATAGGATCTGGAGGAATGCTACCAAAAGAGGCCGTGAGATATCCAATTTACATAATTGGAATAGTCTTTGGAATATTAAAGCGCCGGCTAGAGCTAAGCACTTTCTTTGGAGAATTTGTAATGATTGTCTACCCTCCCGAGTGAGACTTCGTCAACATCATGTTCCTTGCCCGGTTGAGTGTCCTTTTTGTAATAATAATGTGGAGGATGCGTGGCATTTTTTTTGGTTGTGCGGAAACAAATAAAGGTTGGCAGGCAGCAGGTTTGAGCAATATTATCGATCACCGTATCCTTTCTTTTGATGATGTTAAGTTACTTATTTTTGATATATGCACAAAGGAAGATAGAAATACAGCGGGTAGAGTTGCAGTAATGTTAGAAGGTTTGTGGAAGAATCGGAATGATCTCATATGGCATAACGAGAGGGAGGAAGCAACTAAGGTTGGGTGGTTGGCGTATCATAGTTGGCAAGAGTGGTTTGCGGTTCAGAAGAAATCTGAGGACGACCATATTCCTCACCATAGTCATTTATGGAAACCGCCACCCCATGGTTGGCTCAAATGTAATGTGGATGCGGGTTTTAACAAGAATTGTGGCACTTATAATAGAGGTTGGTGCATCCGCGATAGTTCGGGTAACTTCCATACGGCAGGTACATCTTGGGATGTCGGTGAAGTTTCAGTTATTGAAGGGGAAGCTTTAGCCCTCAAGGAAGCCATTCATATAGCTACCTATATGGGTCTAAACCGCATCATCTTCGAAAGTGATTCCCTAGTGGTTCAAGCTCTTAGCAATAAAATCACTGGTGATTCAGAACTTCTTACTACTTTGCGAATTATTCAATCTTCTCTTTGTAATTTTCCTAACTTTGAGGTAAAGTTTATCAAACGTCAAGCGAATATGGTTGCTCATGCATTAGCAAAGGCGGCCAATTCTTGGGCTAGACGTAATGTTACTCATAATATTCCTCTTTGTATTGATCTTTTAATTCATAATGAAAGAAGTTAGTTTTGCTTTGCTCAAAAAAAAAAACATATAATTATGTATGTGGCTTCACTTCTACTATTTAAGTTAAATATTAAATAAAAAATATTTAAAAATATGAAAGAGTGTTTTGGATAACACAGTCCTGTAATTTTGACGAAAAGCATGTCATAACATTTAGAATTATTATTATATTATTATATTTTGAAGTTTCTAAAATAATATGTTATTAATTACAATAATATGCATGGTTTCTTCTCATTCTTGTGTTACTATGTCTTTGTGTAGTCTCCAAATTCTTTAAAAAAAGAAAGAGATACAAAGAATATTGTCTGGTTTGAAAGAAATATAGTCTTTGTGTAGTAATTAACTTTGGAGATATGAAAGAGACAATGAATAAATGAATCACGTGAAACTCTGAACATTTATAGTCTCAAAGAAAATACATACTCCATATATTACACTTTGGCAGATAGGATTAGACATATTGACTAGACTGGACGTAAATATAATAATGTTTAAAATATATATTGCCGGAAAAATTATATCTTAATAATATTTTATTAAAAATTAGTTTAAATTATATTTTAATAATATTTTATAATAAAAATCTATTTTTTTAATTCACAAATAAATTAGTTTAAAAATATATGTTATTAGTCTAATTATGTGTCAAATGTTTGTTATAGATTAACACAAACTTATATATATTTTTAAAAAGAATATTACTTTTATATACGGGAAATAAAATTTTTATTAGTCCAAATATTTTCAATTAACGTTGTTATGTTGTTATTTTTATATATGATGTATAAATAAAAATAATTTTTGTATACGGGAAAATATTTATTGTTGATTTAGATATTTTTATAAATAATGCTTATAAAAAATAATATTTGTATACGGGAAAAATATATATTATTGGTCCAAAAATGAGAAAAATATGTGTCATATACTTAAAAATAATAATTATGTCTCAGACTAGAATTTATGGTTGATATAATTATTTATCTATTTAATATTTTAATTTTGAAATTATTTTTAATTTAAGATATAATATTTTTTAAGATAATATATGAAAAATTGAATTATATATTATTGACGTAAAACAATTTTAATTTTATTTTAAAATTATGTCTTTCCTTTAAAAATATCAAACTATTTTGGTAAAGCTATTTTGTTTTTCTTATTTACATTTTGAAAACAAAAATATGCGCACCACACCAGTACCCGTACGAACGCACGGGTATTTCGCTAGATGATATTTATGATTCAAATATTTTTTATTAAAAAATTGTATACGGAGAAAAAAAATTATTATTGATCTAAATATTTTTATATACAAAAATTTACTATTGATCCAAATATTTTTGTAAATAATATCTAAACGAAAATAATATTTGTATACGGGAAAAAATATCTATTATTTATCTATATATATTTATTGAAAAATGATATTTATGATTCAAATATGTTTTATTCAAAAATGCTATGCGGGAAAAAAATCTATTTTTGATCTAAATATTTTTATAAACGTAAATTTACTATTAATCCAAATATTGTAAATGTTATCTAAGCAAAAATAATATTTGTATACGGAAAAAAATTTATTATTTATTTAAATAGATTTTACGGGTGCTAGACATTTTTCTATACATTCAATTATTATTTTTTTCACGGGTACCAGATATTTTTCTATACATTCAATTTTTTTACGGGTACCAGACATTTTTCAATACATTCAATTATTATTTTTTCACGGGTATCAGATATTTTTCTATACATTCAATTATTATTTTTTTACGGGTACCAGACATTTTTCTATACATTCAATTATTATTTTTTCACGGGTATCAGATATTTTTCTATACATTTCAATTATTATTTTTTCACGGGTACCAAATATTTTTCTATTAAAAAATATTCATCTGAAACAAATGCGCGTCCCGTACCAGAACCCGTGCGAACGCACGGGTTTGTTACTAGTTTATAACTGTGAGAAAAAACCTTCAGTTTTTGCAATTCAGACAAATGGCGCCAAACTTTAGGGCATGTGGCGAGTCCCTGTTGAGTGGAATCAGACAGTTTAATTTGTGGGTCACGTTGTCCTAGGAAGTTGGAGCTAGTAAGTAGGTTAGTGGTGGATGCACGTCTCCGAAATGACGGTTGATGGAATGTCATGATGAAAATGACGCCAGTGCACTACATCAAATAGTTTGGAAGAGAGATCGAAAATGTCTGCATCTCCCTCCAGTCAAAAAAGATATTTTGGGGGACAATTTGTTAGCTGGGATTTTCGACAAGTCTCAAATTTTTGCATAGCAAACGGGAAGGTGAGAAAAAATTCAGTGAAGATTTGGTGATGTTCAGGAGCACGGTCGACATACATGTTGAGGAAACTTTTCAACAGGAAGGTGGTTAACTAAGATGTTGAAGTCTAGCCTGGAAGAAGAGTTGTGGACTTAGTGATTTTCCAAGCAACGGGTGAGGACATTTCGACCAGGGCAATTGAGATGTACAACGTGGTTGAATAACCATTTTTGGCCTTATGCGTAATGAAGAGACGTGTGGAAGCAGTTTTCGAAGCAAAAGACATGCAACCAAAAATGTGACATTCAGGGGAGAAAAGTTTGCCTTAAGCAGTTATTTAGATTTCAGTATAAATAATAGTTCTAACGATAGAATTAGGAGTGTCAAATTTACTATCAAAATCATAAAAACTCAGAGTACCAATCGAAGAGATAAATGAGTTTCAAGAGTGCAATGTATGTGTAATATGGTGAACTGACTTTTAAAGAAAATGTCGCGGTTAAGCAAGAGTCGCCACCGACTTTTATTTTATCCAATTTATAGAAAGGCTAAAAGAACAGAAAAAGACCTTTAAAAGAGATTGAGTTCGGGGGGTAGGTTATACAAAGGGAAGGTTTAAAGCACCCTTTGTATCCATGGTTATCCATGGGCTCTTAATTTCTTAACTCACTTGTTTGTTTGAATTGTTTGAAGTGTCGTGTGTGTTTAGAAAATATTTTTGAATAAGGACTTTAGCTTGTAAATAAGCGTAGCCTTTTTGAATTGATTTGGAAAAGGAGGTGTGAAAAGCATTTTGAATTTTGAATTGAATGTGAGCAAGCATTTAAGAACATCTATCCTAAGATTGTCTTTTTTGTTCTTTAAGTCTTTCGGGCGAAAGGGTCTATCCATACCATGAGAGGGCAGGAAGTCTTTCAATTGGATGTTGAAGGGTCATCGAGGTTTATCGTTCGCCACAAGACTGTCCCTACCATAAAGAGGGCAGGTAGTCTAAGGGAAGGATATAATAGTCATTTTTAGGCATCATGTGAGGATACCTTAGCAATTGGGACAATCATCATGTTTTACTGAGGCAACTTCGAGGGACTAGATCTCATACGATGACTTCAATCTTTAAAGGCAACCTTTGCTTTTAGTATCCTTGGAATCGAGGGGCTTAACTATTTTTAACAAACGAAGGCAAAAAGGCAACAAGAAGGCAACAGGCAACGAGAGAGATTACCCTAAAGGTGTGTGTGTGGCACAATCAGGTGATTCAATTCAGTTATATTATCTTGTAATTAGTGAGCTATGTTAACTCAAGGCTTGCACTCCCTAAGATTAATAACCACGCAGTTAAAGGATACAAAAATTAAAGGCAGAATTTAAAAGTCCTACGCTATTACAATAAACACCTGTGGGCAGAAAAATAAAGGCAGAAATATAAACCTAAACTATTACAATAAACACCTGCACCTGCCAGGATCGAGCTCAGGACCCCATGGTTGTGAAGGAAACGCATCACCATCTGTGTCAGATAATGTTGTTGTCAACCGTTCATGTTCGTTGCATGAAGTATCATAATGTCTACGTTTTGGAATTTTCAAACAAAACTGCACGTGGGCCCCAGGAGATATTGAATAGCCCAATCACGTGAGGAGGGAGGAAACAAAATTGTTGACCAACCAATCACGCTAAGCCGCGTGTGGACGAAAGGTCTTCTCCATTGTTCATCATCATCTTAAAACCACTGCTATAGTTTAGCTTCGAAACGGCGATGGTCTTTGCTACGAATAGCGGTAGCGATTTCTGCAAAATTCAAAAGCTAAAAAAAGGACGTTAAACAAATAAAGTGAGTGCCCAGATCCGCATGAAATCTTCCCCTGAACATGATGGTGGTGTTAGTTTCTGGTGAATCCTCCTGTAACTAAGCATACGAAGCTCACAAGCTCCCTTGCCCTAACAATGGCAAGTGATCTTCCGGCCACCAAAAGCTGCAAGGGAATGATCAAATCTCTTCTAATACATCACATGATCATGTTAGCAACGTTAGTTTTAATTGAAACAGACGATAAGATCAAAAACGATAATAAACATGTTTTGAGAAATATGAATGCATATGTGCAGCCATAGGACGAGCATGGGACTGTACAAGGAATACTTCTTACCTTCCCTTACCTGAAGAACATGACTGGATGATTAGAAAGCTCTGGAGAGGTCTGTGAATCAAGTTTCTGAAAATTGTAAACTTTAGGTGTAACTTTGCACTTGGAAACCCTAGTCTCAAGACTCCTATTTTCGTCCTCTTGATGTTGAGTATGCTGGCTATATATATAGGAGAGAATTAGGTCAAGAAACTTGTGAAAGAATCAAGTGATTGATTACAAAAATTTGATTTGGAAATATGCATGCAATCTTTCCAAATTTGGCCAATCTTATTTACCATCTCTTTTCACGTATTCTTTGGCCTCATCACTGATTTAAAATCAATTTAGGTTTAAATGAATCAATTACATAATTTTTGAATATTAAACCATGAATTTATTTGATTTATTTTGTATTTAAATGAATAAATCCAAAACTAAATTAAATAAAATCACCAAATAATTAGAAATTGGTTTATAGGCTCTCAATAGGCTTAATATCACGTGGACATCTCAAAGTTAAAGGCCCATTACTCAAAAGTATAAAAATCACCAACTAGGGTTTCAAGCATTTTCCAATTTTTAACCAACTTTAGCAATGCGTATCTCTCTCAATTTTAACCCTATGAAGGTTTTATTGATCATTTTAGAAAGCTTAGAGTGTCCTATAAATGACCCTTTTGGTTTCATCTCAATTGAGTTTTCCATTTGCAAGTTATGAGCTTTGACCCAAAAGGTGTTTTTGTTGACTTTTTGGAGGACCTATAATCTCTTTGACCATATCTTTCAAGTGAAGCATTTTTAGACTTGGCATGTGAGAGACAAAGTTGTAGAGAATTCAATTTTCTTCAAAATGAGCTTTGGATGGGAAATTTCTGATGTTCCATGTGGAAGTTATGGCTGGTCAAAGTTCAGTTGACTTTAGGTCAAAAAACCATAATTTAGAAACTTTAGGTTTTGTTGATTTCTGAAATTTCCTTGATGAATCATGATCAATCCTTGATCAAATGATGAATGATACTTCAAGATATTGATGTTGACCAAAATCAAGTGTTTTGACTGTGATTTGACCATAGTTGACTTTTAGGTCAAACTGGTCGACTATTGACCATTTGAACTATTGACTGAGCAATCTTATGGATCAAAGCTTGAAACTTGGCATGAGGATCCTTTGAAGCATATGATAGGCCATGGAGTCCACTTGAGGCATCAGAAGTTGATTTCTCCTTGAGAAAAGAGAAAACCCTAGTTGGAGGCTTTGTTGCTTAGGAGACAGGTAAGTAAGCCTAATCCTTAGTGCTTGAGAATTTGAAGGTCGGGTGGATCAAAATATCTTGAAATATGATGGGCAAATTTTGGGGTATGACAGCTGCCCCTGTTCAATCTTCTTACACTTGAGGATGTAGATTGGCTTGTGTGCCTGTCAGAATCTGAGGGTGGAAGAGGATTGAACACTAGAATACCAAGAAATTTGCCCTTGCTGATGTAGGGACCTTTCTGGAGATGGGCTTAAAGATGCCATCAGGATGTTGGGAATATGAAGTGGGCTTAAAGATGCCACCTGTCTTGATAGGTTGAAAGTCAGAATGAGTCGTACGTTAGACTTTATCTGGAAGGATATACTTAGGATGAGTCGTACGTTAGACTGAATCCACTGTATTGATGAATGTCAAAGTAATCCATACGTTAGGCTGTACTGTAGGACGAGACATACATTAGACTAGATCCAATTGCATCGATAGATATCTGGAGAGTCGTACATTAGGCTGAAGGATGGGTCGTACGTTAGACCGGATCCACTGTGTTGATAGTTGTCAGAATACACCGTGCGTCAGGTTGTATCCTAGGATGAGTCGTACGTTAGACTGAATCCTTTGTCTTGAGAAGTACCAGAATGAGCCATACGTTAGGCTGCATCTGAGCTTAGTATGTTGATAAGTGTTTGTTGTAGATTGATCGTGTCAGTACCGTTCGTAGTAACTGAATTAGATCTTGGAAGGATGATCGTGTCTACACCGTTCGTGATGATAGAATTAGATCTTCGAATGTTGATCGTGTCAGCACCATTCGTAGTAACTGAATTAGATCTTGGAAGTATGATTGTGTCTACACCGTTCGTGATGATAGAATTAGATCTTTGAATGTTGATCGTGTCAGCACCGTTCGTAGTAACTGAATTAGATCTTGGAAGGATGATCGTGTCTACACCGTTCGTGATGATAGAATTAGATCCTCAAATGTTGATCGTGTCAGCACCGTTCATAGTAACTGAATTAGATCTTGGAAGTATGATCGTGTCTACAGCGTTCGTGATGATAGAATTAGATCTTTGAATGTTGATCGTGTCAGCACCGTTCGTAGTAACTAAATTAGATCTTGGAATGTTTTCGATTACTGCCAGGGGACTGATGTAGATATCATTGCCAGGGGACTAACATGATGAGAAGGATTTGTGAGATGGGCTTAAAGATGCCATCTGAAAGAGATAATTGTCACAAGTCAAAATATGCCCCTGATAGGAAGTTTCAGAATGTCCAGGATTCGAGCTTTCGGAATGTATATCTGATAAGAATGTTTCAGAAGTCTGGGGGTCATGCTTCCAGAATGTTCATCTGATTGGAACTTTCAGAATGTCCGGGGTTCGAGCTTCCGGAATGTATATCTGATAAGAATGTTTCAGAAGTTTGGGGGTCACGCTTCCAGAATGTTCATCTGATTGGAATGTTTCAGAAGTCTGGGGGTCAAGCTTCCAGAATGCTCATCTGATTGGAACTTTCAGAATGTCCGGGGTTCGAGCTTCCGGAATGTATATCTGATGTAGGTGTCTTTAGAATGTGTGGAGGGATATGCTTTCCAGAATGTATATCTGTCAGAGATTGATTTGTTGATGATATTCGTCAGCTTGGGAACTTACTTGAAAAACAAAGTTAGCAGCATGCAATGCCATGATGCATGGCATGTATTTATGTAATGATTGATTATGAATGATGAATGTATGCAACATGTTGTCAATGATGACAGTATACCGTAGGATAGTCTGGCGGGGAAAAATAAATCCCTGAATGTTATGGAGGATACAGAGTACAAGTCTTCTGTTTTAGTAAGAACTCCCGCTTCATGCTCGAGGATACTCAGTTGGGGATTTATGATTTCTGCTCGGGGATGAGAGCCATTTGAGTGATCTTGATGTACCCTAATTGGGGATAAGAGAGATGAATATAATCTCCGATGTTGCATCTGACTCAACTCAATATGAGTGCCGACCTTTATGGTGATTATTCGAAGATAACTTCTTGAGGACTACTCTGTGGGGATATGCCCCTGTGAAGCTGGCGTTGTGGGGAGGCGTGGATGCCTTGAACATTGCCCCCAGTGACTATAGTAACTGCCGTTCTTGGACTCGTATTGATTGGACCCATGAGTATTGATCGAAGTGTTGAACATGCCTTGCATAGCTTTGCTCTAGTTAGTAGGGATCTTGGAGAGATTCGCCTTGTGAAGGCTTTCTGAGATATATATACTATGGGTGATGCCCCTAGTACTTATAAGTTTAAGGTGATGCCCCTAGTACTTATAAGCTTAAGGTGACGCCCTGACTGATCGGGAAGTAGCTTCAGACCCATTTGGATGTATGCCCCTGATTGTCTGATGCTCCTGAGAAATTCTTCAAATCTTGACCTGATTTCCCCAGATTGATTGGACAAAAGATGTCATGCCCCTTGTATTCATTGACTTCTAATCAACTGAGCCAGTTATAAGAGATGTTGCTGCTGTAGTGGTTTTTTCTGTCGGGATGACTTTTAGTCATTAGTCGTAGCCTGTGCAGGTTCTTTCTGCTGCTAACATTTGAAATCATGTAGCAGAATATGTTTAATAATGAATTCATGAGATGCAATGCATATGTCTGTCTTGAGTTTGTTGAAAAATATTAAAATTGGAGATGTAAAAGCGCGATGTTTATAAAAACGTGATGTTTGTAAAAGACGAAATATCAACTCAGCATTTGTGGTAAACCTTAAGGAGTCAGGATACCTTTTTTATGACAGTATGCTTTCGAACTAACCATGCTTCAATTAGGACTTTCAAGGGTTGTAATGTGGCTTGGTTCATGGTTTAAGAAACAAAAGATAATGGCTCAAAGTTTATTTGTACCCATCCCAATCTTCGTGATGTTCTTTGATCCTATGCTCAGTTAACTTTGCATTTAAGTTCTAGCAGGTCTTGCAGCCGTAACATTGACATTTGATGATGGTTGAAGCACCAGAAGTTTATTTGGACAGGCAGTCGTCCCTTTTTGTAATTCTTTTTTCTTTTGTCGAGGATTTGTAGTGACCTCTTTTTGACTTTGTTGTCCCTAACTTTTGCCTGAACTGTTTATTTTGAGATTACAGTCAGCGGGATATTTCGATTTTCGATAAGTCTCCTTCATAGGTTTTGACTTAACAGTTTTTTCTTTCTAGTGGATCTTGACTGCCTGACTTTAATGGTTACGTGGATTCATCATTATTTGTGTAAACAACGGCTAGTATAATTGAGTTAACTGAGTAACTTCCCTGCCCCAGGTTATGATTAAGGGTTTTAAATTGCATATGAAAGAAAATGTCTACTCCTTAGGCTCAAGAAGGGTTTAAGAGGGATTAACATCCTTATATCTTCACTGTTTAGGAATTGAAACAATGCATGTACATCGTCAGCATAGTCTGTTCAAAAGCACCACTGTATGAGGTTGCGGTATCGTTTTCGTCATCCTCCCTTAAAAGGCTTACAACTTAGTAGGAGTTGAATATCACAAAACATAAATAAAGTAAAGACACAATTTAAATGAGTGATAGCGAAGTAATTTATTCAAGACAAACATATGCAATGCACTAATGATGATTATTGAAACAAATAATGTCTATCATAAGTCAAACGTTTAAACAAACAGAAAAGAAATTACAAATGAAAGTAAATCTAATGATCCAAAAGTTTGTCCGTCTAGCCATCCACAACATTAGCAATCTTGTTGTGATTGGGAATGGGAGAAGTGATCACGCTAGGGGTTGCAGGAGGGTCAAACTTGATTTCCCCGGCATCAATCATGTCTTGAATATTATTCTTCAATGTCCAGCAATTGTCAGTGTCATGTCCAGGACTATTGGAGTGATATGCACACCTCGCGTTGGGATTATAGCGAGGGGAGGAAGTGTTAGGATTTGGATGAGGAGCTATTTGTGTAAGTAGCCCTGCTTTCAACAAGTGTTGCAGCGCTTGAGTCAAAGACATGTTGATCTTTGTGAATTGTCTTTTGGATGCGCCTTATTTACGTTGGTTGTTTTGTTGTTGTATCGATGCTTGATTAGAGACCAGGATTGCCCCAACAATGTCGGATTCATTCCTCCCATTGTATGGATTTTTTGTGACACTAGAAGCTGAAGTCACTAGAATCTTTCCACTTCGAATTCCACTTTCAACATGTTCCCCAGTCAGTATGAGGTCGGTAAAACCAGATGAAGATCTTCCAATTAGATGGTTGTAGAAAGGACCAGTTAGTGTACTCATGAACATATCCACCAATTCTCTGTCCGCCAAAGGGGGTTGAACTCTGCCAGCCAAGTCTCTCCATTTCCGAGCATATTCCTTGAAGCTTTCTTTCGGCCCCATGGACATGCTTTATAGTTGCATGCGAGTCGGTGCTAGATCAGCATTGTATTGGTATTGCTTGTAGAAAGCAACAGCCAAGTCTTCCCAAGTATGAATGTTGGTACCCTTTAGTTGATAGTACCACTCGAGTTGGGTTCTAGATAAACTCTCTTGGAAAAAGTGGATCCACAGCTTCTTGTCAGCAGTATGAGGCTGAATCTTCCTCACATAGGACTTTAAGTGCAGTTTAGGACAGGAGACTCCATCATACTTAGCAAAGGTCAGAGTCTTGAATTTCGGAGGAATGACAACCCTTGAGATGAGTCATAGCTCTTCAAAATCCAACCCAGGTACCTTCTGAATCTCCATGAATTTCATACGTTCTTCCAGCAATTTGTATTTGTCATCAAGATGTTCGTCCTCATAGTAGTAGTTCTCTTATTCCTCAGAGGGCTTGACAGAATCGTGGTTACTCTTTGCATCAGTTTTGACACTAGCGTCGTCCTTTTGTTCATCGTCATCCTCTTCGAAAACCTTAATTTCTTCAGCTTTCTTAAGTGGACCTCGGAATCTACTTCCCCTATTAAGGACACCCACGGATCTTCTGGACTTCTTCTCCTTCTTGGTCAGCAAGGTTTTCAACTCATCTTGCCCCTTGGCCAAATTCAAAATCAAAGCTTGGAACTGGGTGTTCTGAGCCTGAAGGTCTTTGACTGATTGCTCAAGATCCATTTGTGCTGAAATAAACAGCGAGGAAGGATGAGAGACCCATCATAGGAAACCTGTTATGCAATATTATGAATGCAGATGCAATGTTTTCAAGGATCTTTAAGAAATTTAGATAGCAACGTCAGAAAATGATTTGGTCGCCTCTTCGTTTGAAGAACTCTGATTCTTGGATGCTCTTCTATGGGAATCAAGCTCACCATATCCAGTGGGTCATAGCCTCTGATTCGGGATACCTCTGAGTTTGGACGCATATGGCTAGAGGAAAATAAATCCTCCTGCCCCTTGATAGGTGTTGAGCCTTTGAATTGGAAGGTATGTGGCTAGAGGAAAATAAATCCTCTTGCCCCTTGATTAGGATTGCAGTACTTGATAAGAGTACCTAAAATTGTGCGCCCTAAATCCCGAAGATCCTTGAAAGGGTTAGTTAACATGCAATGTTATGATGTCATGATGTCATGATGTTATGCGAATGCAATGTATCAGGCAAAACGTAAGGTAATAAGGACAAACAAGTCCTACAAAAGAAACCTGCAAGGAAATCAAAGGGTTAGATAACAAACAAGTCACACACGAGTCCTTAGGTTTAAAGGCTTGTATGGAGTCCATAGGTAAGTACCCTCCCCACTGAAGTTTAGTTGGTTTAACCTGTCCTAAAATAGTAACCAGGTTCTATGGTGCTCATCTCGACGATCGTTCTCAAAAGCATTATCTCAATCAGCGCTCGGGTGGCTGACCGAAAACATCTTGAAAGATTGATCTCAACGAGTGTAGCATCGAGTATCAACCAGCTTCAGTCAGGAATCCAAAGCCGGCCATCTTGCTGCTTTCTAATAGGCCAAAGTCAAGTTCAACTAGGGTTCTAAGGGCAAATTAGTGCTTAATGACACCACGCGGCAGTCAAATGTCTCCTCAATCACTTTCAAGGGCCATCAGGACAAACCAATGTGTCACACTAACGGTGGCCACTAGATCAACCATATCGATACAAGTCGTACAGTCTCCTTGGTCTATTGCCACATAGCTAAGGTACACTAGATCCGGGTGTAGGATTTTTCACACAAGAGCATTCCCAAACAGTACCCTTAAAAATAAAGCAAACAATACAATCAATTTAAAGTGATCCTAAACTTTAAGGTAACCCCTCTTTTATTCGAAGTCCCCAGCAGAGTCCTCAGTTCTGTAATACGGTGGGGGAACTGACTTTTTTGAAAATGTTGCGGATAGCAAGAGTCGCCACCGACTTTTATTTTATCCAATTGGAAAGGCAAAAAAAACAGGAAAGACCTTTGAAAAGACTTTGAGTTTGGGGGGTAGGTTATACAAAGGGAAGGTGTAAGCACCCTTTGTATCCATGGGCTCTTAATTGCTTAGCTCACTTTTGAATTGTTTGAAATGTTTGAAGTGTCGTGTGTGTTTAGAAAAGATTTTTGAATAAGGACTTTAGCTTGTAAATAAGCGTAGCCTTTTTGAATTGATTTGAAAAGGAGGTGTGAAAAGCGTTTTGAATTTTGAATTGAATGTGAGCAAGCATTTAAGAACACCTACCCTAAGATTGTCTTAAGAGCAAGAAGTCTTTCAATTGGATGTTGAAGGGTCATCGAGGTTATCGTTCGCCATAAGACTGTCCCTGCCATAAAGAGAGCAGGTAGTCTAAGGGAAGGATATAATAGTCTTTTAAGGCAACATGCGAGGATACCTTAGCAATTGGGACAATCGTCATGTTTTACCGAGGCAACTTCGAGGGACTAGATCTCATATGATGATTTAAATGATTTAGGCAACCTTTGCTTTAGGTATCCTCGGAATCAAGGGACTTGACTATTTTCAAGGCACAATTCGTAAGGCAACAAGGCGATAGGCAACCAGAGGGATTACCCTAAAGGTGTGTGTGTGGCACAATCACGTGGTTCAATTTAGTTATATTATCTTGTAATTAGTGAGCTATGTTAATTCAAGGCTTGCACTCCCTAAGATTACTAACCACGCAGTTAAAGAATACAAAAATTAAAGGCAGAATTTAAAAGACCTATGCTATTACAATAAACACCTGTGGGCAGAAAAATAAAGGCGGAAATATAAACCTAAACTATTACAATAAACACCTGCAGGTAAAATAGAGGAAGAATTGAGCGCGAAAATAAAACTTTACAAATTATAAGGTAACAGATCAAAAATTAAAAGGGTTAGGAAAAGGAAAAACAGTGATTAATAATCATGATGAAAAATAGTTAGCCAAAAATAAAATCAGGGTTTAAAAACCTAAAAAAAAATAAATTAACCTAAAATTAAATTATTATCCTAAAAATAAAACCCTAATTATTTTATTAATCTAAAACTAAATGAATAAACTTAATTTTAAACTAAACTTAATTAAAAACTAAGGTTAATTTATTAACTAATTAAAAGGCTAATTCTATTGATTAAAAATAAATAAATTTTGTTATTATAAAAAAAATGTTAAGTTTTTTTTTATAAGGATTAATTAAAAGGAGTTTAGTTAAAAAAGAAAGTATAAACAAAATAATTATAAAACAAAAAAATAAATAAAAAAAATTAAAGAACCTGGGCGTGTGATCCTGTATTGCGCTTCCTTGAGAGTGTATGGTAGAACTGCACTTCCAAAGGCGTCGGATCA